>NW_003314327.1:733402-1009213 GCF_000143415.4 Selaginella moellendorffii | reverse complement strand
AGCAAGCACGAGACAACCAATAAGAAAGGCTCAAAAAAGGGACCCAAAAAGGACCAACACATGACACATCGAAGTGTCCGAGATGGAGTCCGAGGCGGACCCAAGTTGGAGTTCGAGATGGACCCGAATTGGAGTCCGAGATGGACCCGAAGTGGAGTCCGATATGGAGTCCGAGATGGAGTCCGAGATGGACCCGAGTTGGAGTCCGAGGTGGAGTCCGAGATGGAGTCTGAAATGGACCGAGATGGACCGAGACGGAGTCCAAGATGGAGTCCGAGATGGACCCGAGATGGAGTCCGAGATGGACCCGAGATGGAGTCCGAGATGGACCGAGACGGAGTCCGAGATGGACCCGAGATGGAGTCCGAGATGGACCCGAGATGGAGTCCGAGATGGAGTCCGAGATGGACCGAGACGGAGTCCGAGATGGAGTCCGAGAAGGACCCGAGATGGAGTCCGAGGTCAAGACCGAGACCGGGACCGAGACCGAGATCGGGACCGAGATTGAGTCCGAGGCCGAGGCCGAGTCCGAGTCCGGGTCAGAATCCGAGTCCAAGTCCGAGTCCGAGTCCGAGTCCGAGGCCGAGTCCGAGTTTGAGCCTGAGAGGGTGAAAGCCCAAAGCGTTCGTCTCCCAGACCCTGGGGGGTTTGGTGAGCTCCAAAAGTATAGTAGGGGGAGGACTGCAGTGGAGCCAGTTTGGCCAGGAAAGGCCAGTTTGGCCCAGGAAGGCCGGACCCAGTATTGGGTGATGAGCTGCCCACTGGGAAGTCCAAGACTAGAGTGAACACGGACCGACAAGCGGGGTAGCTTGGTGAAGTGTTCAAGAGCCGGCTCTAGTTCCCCCGGGAGATCAACTGGCCGATGCTCCCAGTCCAAGTGTGGGTGGCACTACCTACTTGGATACCTATCGTGGCTCAACGGAACCTCGCTCTAAGCCCATAGCTAGAGCACCTAAAGGCGAAAGGCGGGGAGAGTACCCATGAGGCTTGCGTAAGGCCACGGTGTTCCGAAATGTTGTCCCAAAGTCCCAAACGGTGAAAGGGAAGAGGAGTAGGCCTCTAATGCAGTGACGAAGGATACGGTCACATGGTGAGGAAGTCCCAAAGGATAGTGGGACTTAGCGGTCAGGCCTGCGGGCCTTGATTCAGTGGCAGTGTTGGCGAACACGGCCATAGACTAAAAGGGACTTGGTGGGGACTGGAAAAGAGTTGTCGGGGAAGGCTATTCCCCATGTCTGCGGGCATCCTAAGGATGCTAAGGAGTAGATCTAGGATGATCGCTCATGGACGGACGGCTCAGTCTTTGAGAGACGGAATTATGATGCAGATGGCGTTAGACCACCGGTGTGACCAAGGTGAATGGGCATGGCCAAGTGTAACGGGCTGGTATGTTGGTGGTACCTTGGGGTGTCGGTCATGGGATCGGACACATGGAGCACTTGGACCAAATGCAAAGGTTGGGTGGCATGGATGCCATTCTTAGGGCTAGCAAGCCCCAAGTCCTAACTGGGACTTATGGAGGTTGTGAATGAGACTCCTCCAAGTGGTCGGAGGTGCAGTTAAGTGACTAAAGTAAAATGGAAAAATTAGTCGCTTACAGGTATATCTAACTTCCTTATGCCATTAGGGTAGCTACCTTTTACCCATTTAATCAATTATCTTACACCTCTTCCTTAGTTGCCCCATAGTTGTCAAGTTCTATAACTCATTGCTTGGTGCTTCCACACCTCCATCATTATCTGGGTCACCACACTCCAACCGCATGCCTTCCAGCTTAGGCCATGCCATTCCCGCTTCCATTGGGATTCCCTTGGCAAGGGGTTCTTATGAACCCACCATCATAACCTCAAGGTATTACATCTTGGCACATTTAGTGTCTTCACACCATCGGCCCCACAAGCCTACCCTTATAACACTACTTATTAGTGTCTAGGTCTTTGCCAAGACCAATATAATTGTTCCTCATGCTAACTATCCGTTAGCACCGCACTATAGTGTTTGCACCCAACTCTGGGCCAAAGTTGCTTTCTTTTGGGAACATCTTTCCCACAACTTTAGTATAGCACATTCTGCCATCAATGAGATACCTACTGTTCTCATACTTGGATTTTATGATCCTCCCCATACCTCATGGGGCACCATACACCTCAGTCCAAATGCTCCAACCAATCCCTTAGGACCATTCCCTGACTCTGCTTGAGTCATCCAGCATTTTGGACTTTGCTAATCCAACAACCTGCAAGGTCTCAGTCTTAGAGGTCCCAACTCACTGGAATACAACTTCTTGTATTCATGTCCTACTCACAAAGACAATCTTTGCAAGTGTTACTTTGACACTTGATGATTTTCTTGGGGCTAACTTTTGCCCCTTATGACTACTTGTCCATGTGATGAGAATAGCAACTCATCTTTAAGTACACCCCCAACTCCTTGGATTGTTCCAGCATTTATTAGAGGTAGACCCGGCTACCATTTCAAGGATTGGTGTCCTCTTCTGTATTTGACCTCCCACGGTCAACAATTCCGGTCTCAAATTTATGAGTACCAGCCTCAACCATATAAGGGTAGTCTTGTGACTCCTTTATTGTTTTGGAGTCTGCATCTTTCCCGTGATCCCAACTATAGTTGTTTACCACAACTACATTAGCTCGTTTGCTACGTCAAACGCTCATCTGGATCACATCCTCAGCTCTCTGAGAAAACCCTTATACTGTTCTCAAGATCCCAAAGTCGTTCCCTTACTGGCCCTTTTGCATCCACCATATCGTGCACAAGTTCATGCATGAACTTGAGTGGAGAGCCATGTCCTTTCGACATGCTACTCCTCGAGGATAGGTCCATATCTAGGACCTTCCGATTCCAATACAAGCGGTGATATACTTGGCCCCCAATAAAAGTCAGACTAAGGAACAGCTCTGATACCAAGTTGTAAATAACTAAATTTTCCATTCTACTTTAGTCACTTAACCACACCTCCAACCACTTGGAGGAGTCTCACTCACAACCTCCATAAGTCCTATTTTAGACTTGGGCTTGCTAGCCCCGAGAATGGCATCCCCGCCACTCAGCCTTTGCACTTGATCCAAGTGCTCCACGTGTCCGATCCCATGACCGACACCCCAAGGTACCACCGATATATCAGCCCGTTACGCTAAAGCCATGCCCCTTTACCTTGGTCACACCGGTGGTCTAACACCACCTGCATCACAGTCCCATCTCTCAAGGACGGGGTCATCCGTTCATGAGTGGTCATTCTAGATCCACTCCTTAGCATCCTTAGGATGCCCACAGACATAGGGAATAACCTTCCTCAATATCCCTTTTCCGGTCTTCACTAAATCCCTTTCTGCCCATGGCCATGTTTGCCAACATTGCCACTGGATCGAGGCCCATAGGCCTGACCACTAAGCCCCCTGGTCCTCTGGGACTTCCTCACCACTCAACTGTATCCTTGGTCACTACACCAGAGGACTACTCCTCTTCCTTTCCACAGTCTGGGCCTTTGGGACAACATTTCAAAACACCGTGGTCCTACGCGGGCCTCATGGGTACTCTCCCTGCCTTCCGCCTTTGGGTGCTTTAGCCATGGGCTTAGAGCGAGGTTCTGTTGAGCCACACCAGGTATCCAAGTAGGTAGTGCCACCCACACTTGGACTGAGAGCATCGACCATTCGATCTTCTGGGGGAACTAGAGCCGACTTTTGAACAGTTCACCAAGCTACCCCACTTGTCGATCTATATTCACTCTAGTTTTGGACTTCCCAGTGGCCAGTTCATCACCCAACACTGGGTATGGCCTTCCTGGGCCAAATTGGCCCTTCCTGGACAAACTGGCCCTTCTTGGCCAAACTGGCTCCACTGGGCTCCAACCCCCACACTCTCCCTACTATACTTTTGGAACCCCCTGCAGCCCCCCCCCCCCCCCCCCCCCTGGGGGACGATCGTTTTGGGCTTTCACCCAATTGCCTGTATTAGTATTCGGACTCGGACTCGGACTCGGACTCGGTCTCGGTCCCGGTTTCGGACTCGGACTCGATCTCAGTCTCGGTCTCGGTCTCGGTTCCATCTCGGACTCCATCTCAGGGCCATCTCGGACTCCATCTCGGGTCCATCTCGGACTCCATCTCGGGTCACCTCGGACTCCACTTCGGACCCCAACTCGGGTCCATCTCGGACACTTTCATGTGTCATGTGTTGGTCCTTTTTGGGTCCCTTTTTGGAGCCTTGCTTATTGCTCGCTTCATGCTCGTTCCTCGAGCACCTCATTAGGAGTTCCACTCCCACTCTCGACCTTTTCAAGTCGGAGCTTTTTAGTCCAAACATGTTACGCTCGTTTGGTTTTCGCTTCGGCCACCACCACATGGCACCCTTCCGGCTCCACTTTGGGGCCTAGGGATTTTGTGTCTCACATCCATCTTCGACTCCATCTCGTGTCCATTTCAAACTCTATCTCGGGTTCATCTTGGACTCCATCTCAGGTCCATCTCAACACTTCCATGTGTTATGTGTTGATCCTTTTGTGTCCCTTTTCTAGAGATTCACTTATTGTTTGCTTCGTGCTTGTTCCTTGAGCACTTCGTTGAGAGTTCCACTCCCATTCTCAATTTTTCAAGTCGAAGTTTTTAGTCCAAACGTGTTACTCTTGTTTAGCTTCTACTTCGGCCATTACCACATGGCACCTTTTTGGCTCTACTTTTGGGGCTCTGGGTTTTGTGTCTCACACGATGGATAATGTTAATGTTGAAAACCTCCATCTCTTGTAAGGAAAGGTTGTTGAGAAGTTCATGAAAGATAAGTTGGTTGGGAAAGTTGAGCACTTTGGAGTTGGAGTAGGAATAGGGACTTGTGTTGGAGAAGGGGTAGGAGCCTTCTTCATCAAACAGAGGTATAAGCATTGTATAGCTTTGCTTTGGTGATCTTGTGACTGATTTGCATCATCCCCTTTTTCCAATATGTTTCAGCATCTACTTGGAGGTGTTAAGAGCATCCCAAAATCATAAAGTCCTTGAGGGAGGTTGAGTCAACTTGTTGAAAATCTACTACCACAAAATCCACCAATGATAAGATCCTATCAATTGAAATCATGGTGTGGTTCACAACTGTTTTGAGGATGACAACTGTGTTGTCTTAGATCTGGAGTCAAACAAACTTTGCTAATGACAAATATTGCTCCTAGACCTTGAGTCCAAAAGTGCTTTAGCTCTAACAACATTTTGCAAAGTGATTGATGCCATGAAAGCTCCTAGGTCCTATAATGCCATGGTATCCACAATATGAATCTCCTAGCGAGCATGAAGAAAAGACTAGCTTGATCATGCAAGAGTCTCCAACTGTTGTCCAAAGCCTGGAATTAGTCACAAAAGTTTGTTGAGTGAAACTTGGATTAAGTTGTCCTCCTCTTTATATCTCCTATTCCTAGCCAAATCTCTTAAAATTGAATTGAAAATCCTTATTGCATTTTGTCTCTAATTTTGTCAAATTAGGGAGTAATATTCCAGTTTTGCCCTAGGTTTGGACAGTTCAGTCATCAATCATACCAAATGGTGGCAAATTAAATATCCAAATTGACATAACTGATCAGTGTAGTGGTTCCAAAATGGGCGTAAGCCCAGGCAAGGCTTACTAGAGTTCACACGAGCTCAAAGCCCTCACCTTGCTCGAATCTTGATCGCCCCTGCTCGCCGGCCCCTTGGGTTTGCTCCTGAGATGATCTCCCTTTTATCGCCGCCCTGCTGCATCCCAAGAAGTCCCTCCTGATGCGCCGCCCGATCCCCTGTAACAAACCGATCTCCTCCCCGCCACGTCGGATCTCCCTGCCGATCTCTGTCCATGTCATCATCCACGTGTCCCGCCTGGCTCGTTATTGGCCGCTACATCGGACCAAGACAGGAAAAGATACTCTTCCATGACTTTTGTCAGTGTTGTGATACTCGGAATCTCATGTCCACGCCCATGGATCTGAGCTCCATGCTCAAGAGCTTACACGCATGTGGCATGTCTAGTGTGGCAATGCGTTGCTGCGGGTTGCAAAAGAGGCAGCGAGGGTGCTGCTTGCAGTTGAGGATAGCAAGCCTATGGCAGTTTGTGCAGACTGGGACTAGGGACCTGTCACTAACAAAGAAGAGCCTCTCCTTGACAGTGGCAGAGGCACCATGGGAGATGAGGCAGTCCCTCTCCATCTCGCCAAACTTGGTTCCCCCCTCCCGCTTCCTGTCCTTGACTGGCTGGTGAGTAAGCGGGTGTACGGGTCCACTGGCACCCCTCCACTTCATCTTGTCCTCGGACAAGTGATGCAGACGCTGGTAGAAAGTGAGGCCAACCGTGGCCATGGCCTCCATCATCCTGCCAGTGCGCCCGCTATAGACACGCTCTTGACCCCACTTGTTGTAACCGCACGTGGCCAAGTGCTGCGCAATCTCCTCTGCGCGTGGGTGAGCGAAGGGAGTGGCCTGCACTCGAGCACAAGAAGCCGCGACCGCCTTCCCCACCACGCTCTCGAGCATCTGAGCAAGTGTCTGTCGGCTGGGGAATGCATGCGGGTTGATCACCACGTCCGGCACGATCCCCTGCTGGGTGAAGAGGAGCTCCTCCTGCCTCAGCTTCATACCGACCACACCCTTCTGCCCGTGCATGCTGCTGAATTTGTCCCCGACTTGCGGACATCGGGCCTCTCGAAGCCTAACTCTGACGTGCCTCTCCCCTTCCTCGTCGCCGCCACTGCACACCACCTGGTCCACCCACCCCTGCTCCAGCTTCCGGAGCTTGCTGCTGTGGTCTACAAGCTTGGAAGCTTGCCTCCGCCCCGCCTTCCCTATAACCACGTCTGCCGCCTTCATCTCGGCACCAATGAAAGGCAGGCCATCACTGTCCAGCTTGTCAATGCCATCACTGTTGCTCCGCGCAACTTCCGTCTCCGGCCTACAAAAGCGTATGTCCGAGGAGCTATAGTCGAGGGTGGCCCTGTGGACACGGAAGTGAGTGGAGCGGAACAGGCCCCTGTCGAGCGACGACTGGTTGAGGATGAGCGAGTCCTCCTGGTTGTATCCACCATAGCAGGCAACCGCTACAACGCAGTTGACTCCGTTTGCGAGCTCGGGCCTGGCCAGGAGCTGCGCCAGGCGTGTGCACACCAGGGGCTGCTGCGGGTAGTAGAGCTGCCTCACGTTGGTATCCATTCTGGACAAGATGTCGCACGTGTAGAATCCAATGGCCTGCTTCCCGTGCTTCTGCGCTTGGTGTGTGACCCTGGCGCTCTGGTTGTGGTTGAGGAAAGGTATGGCGCTTGCGCTCACCCCCAGGAGGGACGCCGGATGCATCTCCACGTGAGTGAAACTGCTGCTACTCTCGGCCTCCCTGCGTGTCACCGCGATCACGGCATTGCTCTCCTCTTGAGCTCCCAAGAGCTCCACCAAGCCGGTGTCGAGCATGTAGTCGAATCTCTCGTGCGCAGGCCTGGCCCGCAGCTCGCGCCTGTGCTCCCGTGTCGACAAAAGCACCCGTTGCTTGTCAACCACCAGGAGGGGTCTCAGCAAGCGGCCACCATCGGTGAAAATCCGTATCTCCGCCCGGCTGGGAGCCCGAGCCAGCTCGGTCTGCAAGCTTGGTCAGGAAACAAGAGACAAGCAGGGGAAACAAGCACGCCAACCTCTGGATGGATTAACTTGTTGCGCCGTAGGTTCCGCATTGCCTGCAGCAGCGTGCCTGGCTTGTCCGTCGCTCCCACCCATTGCCCATTCACAAACACATTGTCCCACCCCACCAACGGCCCCTGGGAGCTTTGCATTTGGCAGTGGGAGAGCTGCTCCAAGACATTGTCGTGGCTCCTGGGAGCAGACACGGTGGCGAAGACTGCCATGGTCTTAGCGAGGTGGTCGTCAGGAGTTTCCACGGGACATATCCTGCCATAGTGGGACGCGTTCCTGCACGGGGCGCCACAGTGAGCGGAGCTAACGGAGGAGATAGACAATCAACGTACGGAAGTCTAGCAGCGTTGGCAACAAAGCGCGATGCGGAGCGTAGCTGCCGCAACTGAGAGAGGGTGTGCATGGGATTGTCCCGCTGCAGGGTGGCGACAACCCCACTTGTGCAAGAGGAATACCTGTTGAGGGACCAGATCCCCGTGGAAAAGGCCGCACGCAGCCCATTGGTGATGACAGACTTGTCCACGATGAGATTGTCCGTGAGGCAATCTAGTCCCCCAGCCTCCACATGCTTGAGCACCCTCTTGAGCGTCGTCTTTCTGAAGCGAGCGCTCAAGTGTCTCATCTGCTTGAACATGCAGTCCCCGGCCAAGTCCACCCTCTTGTTCTTCAAGCTGTGGATATCGTCCGCCGTGCTCCTCCCCACCACGCACAGGCACAGGCAACGCACCATGTAGCCCATCAGCAGAGCCTTGTCTGCCGGCCTGCTGCTGCTCGTGTTGCACAGCAAGCTGCCAAGCTTCTCTTGTGCAGGGCCTGCCAAGGGTGTGACCGACTTGATCCTGCTCCCCACAAGCTCCACAGCCACGCTTGTAACGTCCCTGCCGCCGCCGTGGACACCGCTGCTGTTAACAAACTCTTGCATCTGCTCCCTAGCATGCACGATGGACGGCCGCACCAGCTCCGTCAGCTCCACGTCTTGAGTGTCATGGACCATCACCTCCAGTAGCTGCCTGTCCGTCGACACTCCGAGGGCCGCCAATACGATCACCAGCGGAATGGTGTCCAGCCCTGGCGCGGACAGTAACAAGACGCCATCGCCGCGCTCCAGCTCCACCTTGACTTGCTCCAGCTCCACTCTCCAGTTATCCGAGCCGGTCTTGGGGCACAGGACGCGCAGCGCCTGTGGCCACACCAGCTCCTGAGCAAGCACTACCTGGTTGCTCTCTCACAGAGAGTTTTAGTGTTGGTGGCAGGGAGCTATACGACTCACCTTGTCGACACCCTTGACGATGAAGTAGCCTCCACAGTCGAAGGCATCGGCGTCGTGACCGTTGCAGAGCAGGGAGTTGACCATGATGGGTATGTCGCCAATGTGCACGGCTGGGAAGACGCGGTTGACGACGGGGTTGCGCTGCTCTCCTGCGACCGCGTCAACCTAGGAAGGTAGCGTGTGTGACTGTGCGTGCCACTCTTGTCACCATACCATACCCACCTGGAGCTCAACGTCCGCGCAGAGGCGCGCCGAGTACGTGATGCCCCTGAGGCGCGCCTCGCGTGGGAAGAGGGGGCGGCCTGTGGTGGCATCTGCGGGCTTGTGGAGGACTAGGTTGCGGATACGGATGGTGGTGAGCGCGGGCACGGGGTCGCGGCATGGCGGCATGGCTGCCATCCTCACCTCGCCCTTGATGTCGGTGAAGTGGGCGGGGGAGCCAAAGAGGAGGGCCAGCGAATGCGCACCTGCGCCGCAGAAGCGATTGAACGAGTCGAGCTGGTGCGCCACCAGTCCCCGCGCTTGGAACCAGGCATCACACGCCTCCTCCTCCATCCTCTTTATTTAGGTCAAGCGAATCCCCGGCTAGGTAATGCTGCTGATGCTAGCAGAGGCGGAGGCGCAGCAGGAGGAAGCGCAGCATGTTTCACGGCCGAAGGCATTCCTGGCCGCTCTACGACTATGTCCCCAAGTCCACACTCCAGCTGGTACGATCCATCCCCTCGTTTGTTTGCTTTAGCGGCCTTTGTTCCTCTTGTTTCAGCTGGAGAACGATCCAGGGGCTCCTCCCGCACACGCATGGAGGCGTAAGCTCAACTGTCACGCAAATTTTCTGACCGAGTTCCGGGTGACGTTCACCGAGGCACTCAAACTGGTAGTCTCTTGTTTGTCTTGGCCATCTCGTCATTGTCATTGTCATTGTGGCAGCTCGGGCTGGGGCTGAGGTTGTGGAAGTTCATACAAGCCGAGCGCTCTCAGGGAAGAGTAAGCATCCCCTTGCTCATCACCATTCCTTCTCACGTCTTGTGACACGTGACAGACACCTCCGATCGACCCGTTCAAGCGAGGAACCAAACCATCCGCTTGCCACGGCGTGCCACTTGGTGGAATGGGGTATGGCCCAGCAAGCAGCGCTTTTTTATTTCTTTTTCCTTTTTCTACTCTCAAACAGTGGTGGAAGCATTGGAAGGGGTTTTCGTGGCGAATTCAGGCGGTGGCAGCTGTTGCCTTCTGTCACCAGTGAAGCTGCAGTATTAGCAAATCAATTCTCAGTCGGTGCTGCCTGTTTCTTTTTTTCTTTTGATTACTGTCGTCACCACACTGACCGAGCATGGCAGGTTTTCGTCACTCGGGACAAGGACCATGGAGAAAAGAAAAAGATCGCATCTGTTCTTTCGCCTCGCCCCTCGGAGCTTGATGTCGGGTAAGCGTAAATGTTCTCTCTTTCGCTTGCTGGGAAACACATGGTGCACACAGGAAAAAGGCTCAAAGTCCAGAAATCTGTGCGTGGGACTGGAACCTTGACGGCCAAAATTCAACTTATCATGGCTTATTTCCGCGGGCGTGGACTATTTATGATGGTACGTAAGACCTTAGTCCTGATCAAATCATCTCTTTTCTGTGGTTTGTTGATCCGAAGGCGAGCCAGATCCGGATTTGAAGATCTCATGCCGCCAAGTCTCACCGTTTATTCCTCACGATTATCGAGAAAGCAGCTTGCCAGTCTGTGTTTTCTCTTACGTGGTACGTTTGTGTCCTCTCAAGGTCCGCTTCTGATTTGAACGCCCGTCGTAGATAGTAAACACGGGGAAGGAATCGGCGAGTGTTAGTCTGTTATTTACCTGGGCGGTAAGTCCACTTTGGAGTTTTCCCCAGTCACACTTACTTAGACGACGCATCTCAGAATTCCGTTGGGGGAGACACTCACCTATCCGGTGGACATTCTAACAAGCCTTTTCTGTGAGTGTCAGTTTCTTTTGTTACCAGGTCTGATCAAGTGATGTTATTCAGCGAGGACGATGGAGTTGCAGGTGTTGTCCTTCACCATCGGTAAGATGCTCTGCTAAATTTCCGCGAGATCATAATGTTGGATTTCAGCACCGCGAAAGGACAGCCAAGTGTGGAGTTTGCGATTGCGGCCCGGCAAAACGCCGATGTCGCTGTTTCTGTTTGTCCGAGCTTCTTGGTTTCGGGAAAAGGAAGCACCATGACGGCGAAGGAAATGTGGAACCAAATGAGAGAGGTGAATGCAAATTGTTGATTTATCTTTTCCTCATTTGGTGTTCAGAAAGGATGTTTTGATACGGATACTGTCTGTGAGCCTTCTCTTCCTTCTCTCGTAAATTCATCACTTGGAGCTGCTGTGTCTGCTTCAGTTACCATTGCACCGCATGGAAAGAAGGTTGTTGACTTCGCTCTGTCGTGGGATATACCAGAAGTCAAGTTCCCAAAGGGCAGATCATATCACAGGTAGGGGTAGGCGGCTATACCTGCTTGATAGTGAACCGTCTTGTGATGTTTGCAGGCGCTACACTCAATTTTATGGCTCTTATGGAGATGCTGCTCCAAGACTTGTCCACGATGCACTCTTGAGTACGCTGGCTTGCTCGCATGTAGATGAGCCTTGACTTTGATTTCAACAGACTATCCAAAGTGGGAGGCCGAAATTGAAAAGTGGCAGGAACCTGTGCTCAAGGACGCTAATCTTCCCGAATGGTATGGTTTTTGCTCCGTTTCAAGCGTGGCTAACCGTATTATGATGGCGGGTCCAGGTATAAATTCACGCTCTTCAACGAGCTTTACTATTTAGTCGCTGGCGGGACGGTGTGGACAGGTTGAGTATCACATCTCTGCGCTGGTTGGCGGGCTCTGAGTGAGTTTTGCAGATGGCAATCCCCCGTTGCAAGGGAACGCGGAGCTGGCAGTCCCGGACACAGCGTTTGTCACACCGTCATTTCGATCAAACGGTTTCACGTCTAGAACAAACAGCGAGAGCAGTATCACTGGTGCTGTGGAAGAGCTTGTGGAGATGATCCCCCTGAACGGAGGAACTAGCGGGAACGGTGGCGTCGATGCCATTCTGTCGGAGACGGAAGAGGAGATTGCGGAGAAGCTGGTGAAAGCGATGGAGGCTGCTATATTAGACAAGCAGATCAATTCGGCGCCCCGCGATTTCCCATATGGCACGTACTTGCTCGAGGACGGGGAGGAGAACGTTGGGCAGTTCCTCTACCTGGAGAGCGTAGAGTACGTCATGTGGTGCACGTACGATGTGCACTTCTATGCGTCCTTCGCTCTCATTAGCTTGTTTCCCAAGCTTGAGCTGAGCATCCAGCGAGATTATGCGGCCGCGACACTGTCTCACAACCCTGAGCTCGTCAAGTTCCTGGCTGGGGGCAAGTGGGGTATCAAGAAGGTGCTAGGGGCAGTGCCTCACGACCTGGGGATACACGACCCCTGGGTTGAGGTGAACGCGTACAACATCCACGACACGAGCCGGTGGAAGGACCTCAACTCCAAGTTCGTGCTGCAGATATACAGGGACGTAGTGGCGACGGAGGACCTCAACTTTGCGAGAGTGACATGGCCGGCCGTGTACACTGCAATGGCGTACATGGACAGATTCGACCGGGACAGGGACGGCATGATAGAGAACGATGGTTTCCCAGACCAGACGTACGATACGTGGACCGTGCATGGAATCAGCGCCTACTGTGGGGGCCTCTGGCTGGCGGCGTTGCAAGCAGCAGCGGCCATGGCGGAGAAAGTGAACGAGCCCAACGCGGCGAACTACTTCCTCAGAAAGTTTCGTGATGCCAGAAAAGTATACGACAAGAAGCTGTGGAACGGTTCCTACTTCAACTACGACAGCGGCAGCAGCAGTAACAGCAACTCCATCCAGGCCGACCAGATGGCTGGCCAGTGGTACGCCTGGGCGTCGGGCTTGCCCCCCTTGTTTGACGACTACAAGGCGCGGAGTGCCCTGCAGAGGATCTACGACTACAACGTGATGAAGGTTAAAGGTGGCAAGCTGGGTGCTGTAAACGGGATGCACCCAAACGGAAGGGTGGACGAGACCGCGATGCAGTCGCGAGAGATTTGGAGCGGTGTCACGTACGCGGCTGCTGCGGCCATGATACACGAGGGGATGTTGGAGCAGGCCTTCACGACCGCAGAGGGCATCTACAATGCTGGCTGGTCAGACAGCGGCTACGGGTAAAGCGCCTTGGCTCTCTCTCTCTCTCTCTCTCTCTCTCTCATCACGCCCCTCTCACCATGCTGCTTGCTGCCTTTCCAGCTACTGGTTCCAAACTCCGGAGGCCTGGACTACCGACGGCCACTTCCGGGCGCTCACCTACATGAGGCCGCTTGCCATATGGGCCATGCAATGGGCACTCTACCCGCCAAATTGTGTCGCCGCTGGGCCTCGCATCCCGTCCAAGGAAGAATCTGCCGGCGGTTCCACTTCCTCGTCCTACCTCTATGCAGGGTTTGCGAAGGTGTCGGAAGCGCTCACAAACGTTCCACCGCAGATTGAACAGATCCGCTCGCTCTTTCATCGCCTCTGCTGCTGCTGCTGCTAACCGGCACATAGGCGAAGCAATAAAACAAGTGAACCATTTGTATTGTGTAACAATATTATTTTACATGGGCAGAGCGTTGAAGCTCTCCAACCAGTCGATGATGTCCTTGGTCACCACGTCCCTGTCTGTCTCGACTTCAAACAACAAGTCGTGTAACAGCCCCTCGTACAGCTTGAGCGTCTTGCGCTTGGAGCGAGCATGCTCGTACAACCTCTGCGATCCCGCTGGATCGGTAACCTTGTCGTCCGTCCCATGCAGCACCAAGAAGGGAGTGCTCACGTTTTGCAAGTTCTTTTGCAAGAAAGCGGTGATTTTCAGAATCTCGGTACCCGTTCGAACCCGGATGGGTCCAGTGTACACTAAGGGGTCGGTGTACTTAGCAACCTGTTCAACGGGATCACGAGTGACGGGCAAGCGCCGCCTGTTTGCAGCCTGAAACTGGTACCTGGGAAGTACCATGGAAAAAAAGGGTGCGACAAGCTGTAAATCTAAACGCGTGAGACGCTGCACAAAAAGACTTCCTTTTTGCTGCCTACCTCTACGACCGGGTGAAACGATTGTACACGAAGTGCCGGAGATGTTAGTATTACCCCAGCCAGCAAGTCCCGCACACTCGGCCGCAGCGCTGCCTGCAAAGAAAGAGGTTGCTATTAACTTACCACTAACGATCGAACCTTTAGAGCGATGGCACCGCCAGTGGAGTGGCCAAAAAGAAAGACCGGAATGCCCGGCATCTCCGCAGAAACTCTATACAAGAGCTCCTCCTGGTAAACGTATGAGAAACAACACTAAAAGGAAGAGAAGAAACAAAAAGATACCGCGTCCAAAACCGCATAGTCCAGGGATTCGACGTAACCGTGAAGCCCGTCAGTGCCACCATGCCCTGCACGGCTGCAGGTTAGCGAAGTCACGGAGGTACATCCTTACCAATCCAGTCCATCCCGTACACGGAGTAGGCATGTGCGTTGAGTTGAGTGGCAAAGCGCTCGTAACGTCCACTAGACATATCACCGATCAACATGGAGACAACAAACAGCTAGAGTACCTGTGCTCGTTCAGCCCGTGGAGTAGAACGACTAATCCCCTGAAAGCCAGCGGTAAGTCACAAAGAAAAGAAGGTGATGGTGCAAGGCAAGAGCAAGGACGAACTTGATACGCTTACAGTCAGTGGGAGTCCATGACTGCGTGAAGATGGTCTGGCCCCTCGAGTTGGCAAACGACCGATCCTGCCAAACCGTACTGGCTTGCAAACTCTTGCGCCTCCTACGGGCTACAGCCCTCCGCCAAGATCCATCCTCCTCTTGCACGCGCAACGACAGGAGTCGCATCCACGACCAGGAGGAGACCTGCAGGGTGGTGGCGGCGGCGGTGGGGGTGCTGCTGCTGCCGCCGCTCCCGCTGCTGCCGCTGCCACTGCCGCTGTCACCAGCAGCTGTTGCTACCAATGCCACTCTGCTGGGCAGCTGCAGGAAACGGGCCATGAAGATGACCCAATACAAAACCTTTCGAACGATCCTGAAAGACGCACGCCAGTCCAGCACCACACCTCCCACTGGAGGAGCCATCCTTGCATACCCTTCCCTGCGCGCCCTAATACACCTTTTATTTAGTGCTGCCTAAAAGGTAAACGCACAAGGGGGCTTAGTTGCTATGGCGCCGCGTCGGCGCTACTTGGGCGTGTGCTCCTCCACCACCGGATCCGCCACTTGCGCAGGATGGGCAGCATCCCGCAGCATCGACCGCGACGCGCTGCTGCTCATCGCCAAAACCGACGGCGGCCACGGCCGCCTCGAGCTTGCCAAATACTCGTTTGACGAAAAGCTTCTCCAGGACGAGGTAAGCGGATGCAAAATTTGGCCCCGTTCTCACAGTTGCATCGCCAGGCCTGTGTCCTCCCCTGCCAAGCGGCCCCTCAGGCTCTGGCGTTTCATCCCTCTGGTGATGGAGCTCTTTGCTCATTTGCGGCGAGCTGCAGGCAAGAGGGACGTTTTGTCTTGAAAAAGTTTTTGTATCGGCCACCTTCAGGTTTGTACAGGTTGAACAAGGCAGCTTGAGCTGGTCGCCTGACATGGATCCGCAACGGTTCCATGGTTTTGGGGAGCAGAACAAGATTTGTTTCAGCGCAGATGGGTCTCGCGTCGCATTTGGAGGCAAGGTAATTGTCTGCCTTTGTCCACAATTCTGTTGAGTGGTAGCGCTGTGCACAGGATGGCCGGCTGCGTGTTTTGGACTGGCCCGGCCTTACCACTCTGATTGACGAGCCCAAGGCACACAAGAGCATCAAAGACTTGGACTTCAGGTAATATTCCGCGAGTTGACGCGCCACACAAGACGCGTATGCTTGCAGCCTGGATGGAGCGCTGCTGGCTTCAACGTCGGAGGATGGCCCGTGCCGCATATGGGACCTTGACAAGGCCATGCCGTTGACATCGCTACACCGGGAAAAGGTGAGCGCTGGTTCAAAGGCGAGCTTCCTCATACACAATACTGTGGGTTTTGCATTTCCCAGGCCGAAAGCTTTGGATTCTGTAGATTTTCACGAAATGGATCTCATCCGTTTCTTTTTGTGGCTGCTTTCAGAGGTTTTGCTTATCCTCTTCCGCCGAGACTTTCTGTCGCTGACACTGTGTTGCAGATGGGAAGGGGTACGTTGCAGTCTGGGAGATTGCCAAGTGGAGCAGGCTGGGATCCAAGAAGTTTTTAGACTGTGAGATATCAGCCCTGGCTACCTCGTGCGATGGGAAGCGCTTAGCACTGTAAGCAAGAGCAAGGGTGTGATGTGTTTACGTAGAATGTTGTGAGCTGTGTGCAGTGGTGGCATGGATGGAGCTGTTTCCGTGATAGAGGTGAAGAGCATGCAGAAGCGGCAGTATGTCGAGAGAGCTGACACATGTGGTATTACGTTGTTAGAGATGTCTCCAAACTCAAGGTTTTTGTCCACCCGCTGGAAGAAATATGCTGGTTAACTGGTGCCCACGTACGCAGAGCTTTGCTATCGGTGTCAGCGGATGGAAACGTGCGAGTAACCGCAACCAACGTTCCGGGCCCATGGAAAGGCAAGCACATTGTTGATCCTGATTCCTCACTTTTGACGGTTGTTTGGTTGCATGCTTGCTTGCGCTTCAGATTGGCAGGTATATTTACTTCTGGCGGGGCTGATTGCCATGTCTGCGGCGCTCTTTTACATCTTTTTTGAGTTGTCCGATTCATTCTGGAGATTCCCGCTCGGAAGAAACCAGCCGGCACGGCCATCCATGAGAGCAATCTATGGGAGCAGCGTGGACACTTCCATGGCCGAGGGATGATTCGTCCGTCAAGTGCTTGTCTTTGTGGTGACACCACAACGTAAATAATGCGTAGAAGCGCAAGCTCTTTGTGGTGACACCACAACCTAGATAATACGTAGAAGCGCAAGTTGCAAGGGCGTCACGAGGGCAGGCAGCGCAGTGCGTCACGACTCACGAGACGTGAAAGCAGGCACACACGTTGGGCATTGGCGGGAGCGGATTGAAGCGGAAGAAGCAAGCACGTGATCAACTAGAATGCAGAGGCACAAGGTGGTGCCTGGCAATCGCCCAATGCAGTGGATTCGTGTAAAAGGCTCCGGGAACACGTGCCGTGCTTCTCAGCCAGGAAGCGAAAAGATTCACGGCCCGCACCCGCAGCGGTATATAAGAGGGGCCAGCCTCCAAAGTGGGAGTGGGGGTGATCGATGGCAAAGATGGTGGCCTCTAGTCCCAAGCAGCGATCCAATGGCTTCATCTATCGGGTGGTGTCGGACTCTGTCATCGCAACCGCGGCTGCTGTAGCCGCTGCGGATGCTAACAAGAGAGCGGTGGCGACCAACGTTACCAAGTGTGAGTGCTGTGGACTGGGAGAAGAATGCACCGCCGGCTACGTGAAGCGGGTACAGCAGCAGTTTTGCGGCCATTTCATGTGTGGCTTGTGTGCCGAGGCTGTCAAGGAGGAGCAGGCAAGGATCAAGGGTGGTGGTGGTGGCAAAGCAGTGGAGGACGCAATCCAGGTGCACATGAACATATGCAAGCAGTTCAACGTTACGGTGCGGGAGAACCCGGTGGCCGCTGCAACGAGCGCCATGAGGCAGCTGCTGGTGCGCCGTGCAAGGTCGGGACTGCAACTGTCGAGGAGCACCAGCTGCATACCCGCGCTGGCGGCAACAACCAAGGCGAGCAAGGCGGAGCATCGGGGAGAATATTCCTGGCTCCCCAGCTCTCCCTGACTAGGGTAGCACGCCTGGAGCATGGAGGTGATGCAGTCGAGCTTAGATATGTGCGTAGCGTCCTTGTCCCTCGTCTTGGCCATGCTCGTCTTCACTCTCATCGCCTGCCTCTTTGGCGCTATCAATTTCGTCAACAGCCTCATGTAGGAGGTAGGCGTCCAGTGAAATTCGGGACTCGGGATGGGCTGGGCTCAATCAAGAGAATAACTTGGGGAGATCCGAGATCTGGATTGGAATGCTCTCTCTCATATCTGTCTGAATTAAATAAAAGGGGTGGCGTTTTCCTTCCCCTTGTGTAAATGAATGCAGCGGAAGGATATTCCCATATCTCGTGAGATGTATTTAGCAAGCGCGGATTTGGTTGGGGAGCACAGCCAGCGAAACCGATCGGCGCGGCCTCCCTGTGTACAGCAAGAGGAGGTAGGCTTTTTGCATGGATGGTTGCAGGAGCGCAGCAGCAGCTGGTGGCAGCGACACCAACTCCGACAGCTTGTGCTCCTTGGAACAAGTCAAGACGTGGAGCGCGGAGACGACAAGGAAAAAGAGCATGAGCATTCCAGGTGGGGAGAGTTGCTTCAACGAGAATCCCCTCTTCTACAAGGAGGGGGAGGGGGAGGGGGAGGATGAGGCGCGCAGGCGGCCTCGTCGACGTGCGGGGTTGCAGGCGCTGCGGGCACCCTTGGGGGTCATCACCAGCCTCATGTCGTGCTGGCAGCAGCAGCAGCAGCAGCAGCAGCCGCGGGACAGGAGGCGGGCGGCTGCGCTGGTGGAGCTAAGCAAGAGGCAGCAGGCGGCGCTGGCGGACAAGCAGGATACCATCGACATGCTCGAGTGGCAGCTGGAGCAAATGCAGGTGATGTCCAGCAGGGAGCGGGAGCAGCTCCACGAGATGGAATGTCGCTCCTCGGCAGCCTCGTCCACGAGCTGTAGCAGTGTGTCGACGGTGACGACCGCGGGTGAGGGGCCGGCGGAGTTGTCGGCGACGGTGCTCCTGTTTGAGATGGCGGTGGTACGGTCCCGCTTGTCCATGCGCTACTTTTGCAACGTGTTTATCAAGCAGATGGAGGTATCGGGGTATCCGGTGTGCCGCACCCTGGCGGACATGGAAGCGTCGAGCGGATTCCTGAGGAAGGAGCACACGGCGTTCGTACTCGACTCACGCATCAACAAGGCTTTCTTCCACTGCTTCGAGAACGACAACTTTGACGAGAGCGGGGTGACGAGCATCTTGGACACGGGCACCCGGTGCGCGGCGCGGCTGGGCGAGTACAAGCGGATGAAGCTGGTCAACGTGGCGGACGCGGTCAACAGCAGCAGCCGCTGCTTCGAGCCCGACTTTCTGCGCTTCTGCCAGGCCAAGACCAAAGAGATGTGGGGGCTCTTCCACATGAGAATGCTGTTCAAGAGCGTCGAGGAGCGGGAGGCGTTCACGGCCGCGTTTCTGGACGTTGCCAAAGGCGTGTGGCTGCTACACAGGTTGGCCTTCTCCATGAACCCGCCCGTCGCCATCCTTCGGGTCGGCAAAGGCTGTGAACTCAACCCGCTCTACGTGGAGCCCGTGGCTGTCCCCGACGACCCCTGCCGCCGCTGCTCCTCGCCGCTCAAGGTGGAGTTCATGATCATGCCGGGCTTCCGCGCGCACCACAAGATCATCAAGTGCCAGGTCTACCCCCACATTCACTGCAGCTCGTAAAGCCCCTCCCCCTCCACTCACCAGCTTGCAAGACTGACTTACACATAGCCAAAGTCGTGTTCATCATCATTCAATCAATCCCAACGTGCTTGTTTATGGCGATGCCGCGGCAGCAGCACTGGCAGCAGCAGCCGGCTTCTTGAAATCGATCTTGTCCACTTTAACCTCTCCGTCGAGCAGCTCGTACACGTACACCACAACTCTGGAGCCATCAATGTCCATGAGCACGAAGCTGGGGCTGACATCGTAGCTGATGCTGCTGTATGCTCCGGTGGCGGAGCCTGGATTGATTATAACACCACCTTCGTGCTTGTACGCCTTGAACTGGTGCGTGTGCCCGGTGATGAGGATGTCAACGTCGAGCTGCCTCTGGAGCATTGCCAGGGAATCCAAGTCGCCCCAGGGGATCACCTGAAGAGCACAAGAGCACAGGAGATGGATGGAGATCAGGGGCGATGAGTGAATTATACCTGGTGGCCGTGGCACAGGCCGATCTTGAAGCTTCCGATGCTCAGCTGCTTCGTCTCTGGGTAGCGACTGTCCTCGTCGTATTCCCCTCGCACGATGTGCACGTCCGGAGACAGGCTCTTGAGGTAGTCGTGGATTTCCTAGGCTTAGCAAGCTTTAGCGCGCGCACCAAAACCCTGTTTCCTTGCCTACCTTGATACAAAGGTTGCCAGGGCTGAGGATGTGCTGAATCTTGCCGGGCACCAGCATCGACTTGAACTTGGGTGGCAGATCTGGCGCCCGGTGCGGAATGTGGAGATCCCCGAGCGCCAGCACCAGCACCATCGCCTCTCACAGCCCTAACTAGGGTTTAAGCTATGGAGTGATCTCGCCATGGGTTGCGGCGAGCATGGCGCGAAGGGAACGCAGCTGGCTGCCGTCGATCAGGCTCCTCTTGTGTGGCCTCACACTTGTGGTGGTAGCCTCGCTCTCCATTCTGGCCACACGCTTTCTTGATCTGGATCACGACCCCCGGCAGCTGCGATGGACCCAAGAGGAGCAGCGCGCGCCACCACTCACTCCAGCCCAAGATCTCAGCGACGTGCCCCCGGTAAGCAGAGGTCACTTGCATTCCTTTGTTTCACGGCTCCTCTCCAGAGCAGCACCAGCGATAACATTTGGAGTTCCAAGCTCGCAGACTACTACTACGGTTGCAACAAGCCCAGTAGCAACTATTCGGGCCCGCCCTACGCCACCAATGGCTTCTTGCTCATCCAAGCAAGCGGAGGGCTCAACCAGCAGCGAATTGGTGTAAGTCGTGCATCCCAGAGCACCTCTCACTCGTCGGATGCTTGCAGATAACGGATGCTGTTGTTGTGGCGAGAATTCTAAACGCGACGCTTGTAGTTCCGAGCTTGGACCACACCTCCTTTTGGAAGGACAACAGGTTCGATCACTTAACTTGCCTGCATTCACAAGACAGACAAGCTTCCCGTGTGCAGCAACTTTAGCGACATATTTGATATCGACTGGTTCATCGCCACCCTTGCGCAGGACGTGAGGATCGTCAAGGAGTTGCCAACGCGTCTCAAGAACCCCATATCTCTGCGAGTCCCCCGTAAGAGCACCCCTCACTACTACCAGAAATCGGTGCTCCCTACGCTAGTCAGGAAGAACGTAAGAGAGATGTCCTGGGAAACGGATCCGTCCTAATGCGATCTACACGGGCAAGTGCAGGCAGTGCGCCTTACCAAGTTCGACTACAGGCTTGCCAACAATCTCTCCACGGACCTGCAGAAGCTGCGGTGCCGGGTTAACTACGATGCGCTGCAGTTTACAGGTCCAATCGAGGGCATGGGCCGCACGCTGGTGCAGAGGATGAAATCTATGAGCGGCGGCCGGTTTATTGCTCTACACCTGAGGTGGGCATGGGCTGGTTTGTGTGCTTGTTTCACGACGCGCTAACTGCCTGTAGGTACGAGCCTGATATGTTGGCGTTTTCAGGGTGCTACTATGGCGGGGGCGACAGAGAGGTCCGGGAGCTGGCAAGCATCCGGAAGCGGTGGAAAAACTTACGTGTAGGTGGACACCTTGTGTGCTTGGTAGCCGACGCCAACGGCTTGTGCTTTGTGGGTGGTTCTTCAGGTCCGAAGTCCCGAAAGGGAGCGGAGGAACGGCAAGTGTCCGCTCACACCCATGGAAGTAGGCCTGATGCTGCGGGCGCTAGGCTTCAGCAACGAGACGTACCTCTACGTTGCATCGGGTGACATCTACGGAGGGGAATCGACACTGGCCCCCCTGCGGGCCCTGTTCCCCCACTTTTTCACCAAGGAGAGCCTGGCCAGTGACAAGGAGATGGAACAATTCTCCAGATACTCGTCGCGAATGGCAGCCATTGACTACATCGTGTGCAATCAGAGTGACGTGTTTGTGACCAACAACAACGGCAACATGGCACGCATTCTAGCTGGCCACAGGTGAGCTTGTCACACGCGAGAACTAACGTGATTCCGTGCTGTCTTGCGCACAGGCGCTATGCCGGCCACAAGAGAACTATTCGTCCCAATGCAAAGAAGCTGGGCTCGTTCTTTGGTCTGAGGCAGGAGATGGGGTGGGAGCAGTTCGCAGCCAAGCTCCGGAGCTTGCAGAAGGGGTTCATGGGGGATCCCATGGAGAGGTCGTCGAGGCGGGACATATTTGAGAACCCCCGGGTGTGCATCTGCGACAAGACGCACGAGGTTGAGGAGAGGGGCGAGTGGATGGGCGACGAGGAAGACGAGCTGTTTAATATCGACGAGGTGCTGCTGGAACACGAACCAGACGAGTAGAGAGAGGCGCGCGCCGGCTTTTATATATACACGCAGCGCAGTATATATACTGGCTAGCCACCGTGTACATGTAGCTAAACAGCCAACAAACACACCTAGCCTTACCGTGTAAGCAACCTGACTGACCACCTCCACCGCCGCGCAGGCAATGTGATTTTGTTTTGTGGTAGCTAGCTACGTTGCCCTGAATCAAATGTACAAGCAAAAAGAGCGTGCGAGCCCTGCAAGTATAAAATAAATAGTCGACTTGTGACAACGAATCGTAACACCTAAGAGGAAAGTCTACTTCTGAGCTCCTTGCGAAGGATCTTGCCGGATGGATTCTTGGGGATGGAATCGACGAAGTAGACGGAATGTATCTTCTTGTAGAACACAACCTGACAGAGAGTGCGGTGAGTACACGGGACGGGGGATGCGCTCGCTCGCTTGCCCAAGCCAACTCACCTGCTTGGAGACGAAGCCCTTGATGTCGTCCTCTGAGATGTGAGAGTCGGCCGCCCGCACGACAAACGCAACCGGCACTTCGCCCGTTAGATCGTCTTTTTTGCTGCCAAGGTGACGTGCACGCGTTAGAGAGCATTGCAGCAAGCAAAGACAAAGACACGGGAGAGGCTTACGCAACGACTGCAGCGTCGGCAATGGATGGGTTGGAGATGAGAAGCGCTTCCAGTTCCGCGGGAGCCACCTGAAGGTAAAATAATGCGCGTGAGAGGGAAAGCGACCCAAGATTACCTGGAAGCCCTTGTACTTGATAATCTCCTTGACCCGGTCCACAATGAACACCTCGTCGTCATCGTCGATGAGAGCCACGTCACCAGTGTGCAACCAGCCGTCCTTGTCCACGGTGGAGCGCGTGGATTCGGGATCGCCGAGGTAGCCTGAGTATTTCATTTACGTGAATTTTAGGTTTCCGGGATGGCAAATGGATTGATTAAGTACCTTTCATGACCTGGGGGCCCCTGATGCACATCTCCCCCGGCTGGTTGCGCGGCAGCGACGCGCCGGTCTCCGGGTCCACAATCTTGGCGTCGGCATTGCGCACGATTGTGCCGCAGGAGCCGGGCTTGACGGTGAAGGGGTGCTTTGCAAATGCCAGGCACAGCGCCACGACTGGGCCGGCCTCGGTCATCCCGTAGCCCTGCCCGATGGTGGCCCGCGGCAGACGCGCCCTGAATGCGTCCTCGATCTCCTTGCCCAGCGGGGCGGCGCCCGACTGCACCATCCGGATGCTGCTGAGGTCGTAGGCCAGCACGGCGGGGTTCTTGGCCAGCGCCAGCACAATGGGGGGCACGATGGGCGCGATGGAGATGGAGTAGCGCGTCACCAGCTCCAGGAGCTGCGTGAGGTCGAACTTGGGCATGATGACGATGGTGGAGGCGGTGCGCAGCGAGCAGAGGAGGATGGAGTTGAGCGAGTAGATGTGGAACATGGGGAGGACGCAGAGGACGGCGTCGCTGGGCGTCATGTAGAGGTTGGGGTTGTCACCGTCCACCTGCTGGGCGATGCTGGAGACGAGGCTCTTGTGCGTGAGCATGACGCCCTTGGGCAGGCCGGTGGTGCCCGACGAGAATGGCAGCGCCACCACGTCGTCGGGCTGGATGTCCACGGCGGGGCACTCGCCCTCGTCCGCCTGCGTCAACGCCGATATGTGGAGGCAGCCCTCCACCTCCCTGTCGATGCTCATCACCTCTGCAATGCCCGACACCTTGTCCACATACGTGGACAGCGTCACAATGAGCTTGGTGCCCGACGCCTTGGCCTGCTTTGCAATCTCGGGCGGGGTGTAGAAGGGATTGGCGGTGGTGGCGACGCAGCCCCTCACCGCACAGCCCAGGAACACGAGCACGAACTCGATGCTGTTGGGAAGCAGGAGCATTACCACCTCGCCCCTGCCAATTCCCAGCTTGGCCAGCCCAGCGCCGACCCTGCGGATGGCCACGCCCAGCTGCGCGTAGCTCATCTGCGTGCCCGTCGGCCCATCGATGAGCGCCGCCTTGCCGCCCAGCTCTGGATCTGCCGCTGCACGCTCCAGGCAGTACGTGGCCAGAGGAACGTGATTGGGGATCTGAATATCGGGGAGCTTGGACCTGAATATGTACTCCGCAGCCACATGCTGATCCGTCGCCATGGCAACAGCTCCTGGATGCAAATCTGACAATCCAAACCCGGGGGGGGCCAAGGAATGAGCGAGAGCAACAAGCTCCCTGCTCAACTCTCCGGAATCGCTCTCGTTTCTAAGCACACGCAAAGCACGCAGCCGACTGGATTTGTGGAACCACCACGACGCCACCCACGAGAATCTCGGCCTCCTCCCTGGGAATTGATTTTTACCCGGCTCCTCTCAAAACTATAGTTTTACGAAGATGCCCCTGGCTCTGCTAATTAACACTCTGTTTCTCTCTCTCTCTCTCTCTCTCTCTCTCTATCGAGAAGCCATCTGCCCGTCTGGGTGGCGAGAATTGGTCCACGCTGCGCTGCTTTCCTTTTTTCTTTGCTCTCTCCGTCCCCGATCTCGATCTCTCTCCTTCTCTCTCTCAGTCGCCTCCGCCGCGCCAAAAGGGAGAACTGGGTGGAATGCTCCGCCAGGGAAGCATTGAGGAGAAGAATCGTGGCAGTCTTTATAAAGATACAGGAAAAGAAAGAAGCATACTTACTGGTCGCTGCGACCACCTACCCAGTTCACTCCCAACGCCACCAGCAGCAGCAGCAGCAACAGCAGCACACGTTTGACTTGGAGTTGGCCCACGTGGCCCACGTTGGACCGGTCACTGGTGTGGCCATCGCTCGGTCAACCCCTTGGTTCAATGCTAAATGCGCACACCTTTAGTATGCCTCCAGTACAAACACTCAAATTCGATTCAGATTCGCTGCGGATCTTCCCGCGCTTTGTCTGCCCTATTAGGGCACGGCCATGGCGCTCTTCGCCGGGGACAAGCTCTACCTCTCGCGCAATCTGCTGCCACCGGATGTCATCGACAGCCTGCACGACATCCTGCGGCAGCACGGTGCCCAGGTCAACATCTGCTGCGATCCATCCGCGCACTCGTCGCTTGATTTCCACGTCCTCTTCGCGCCCGACTCGGTATTTCTCTCTCGCTCTCTCTTTGCCCTAGCTGCCTTAGCTCTCGTGCAGGACAAAGCCCGCTCGTTGCAAGACAAAGGGTGCCAGATCCTTGGTAAGCTACTTAGTTTTTCGGCCTAGTGCTACTCACTCCATGCGCAGGCCCTCAATGTGTTTTCCAGTGCGCCAAAATGAGCAAGCCACTTCCCAGGCGACCTTGTACTTGCTGCCTCGCGTTGGAGGGCATCCGTGTCCACGCAACCGGCTTTGATGATTCAAAGCTCAAGGTAGCCATCCCTCGTGCCTGCCTGAGACGATAGCAATCTTTACATTCCTTGACAGTCCAAGATCGAGTGGCTTGTGACGTCCATGTGCGGAACTTTGGATGCCAGCGTCTCTTCGTCCACCGACTTTGTAATTGCTAAAGGTGTCTCCAGTCCAGCGTATCAGGTTCTTTTCTCATTCATACATGTATCCCACCCAGCTCCTGGGCAACTTACATGGCAGGTAGCATGCCAACAAAAGAAGCCTGTTGTTGGTTTGAGCTGGCTGGAACTGTGCTCTCGGGAACACCAGCTTGTCCCTCATCGACCTCACAAGCTCTCTCCCCTGTCTGGTCTCAACATTTGTGCGACACAGGTACCCGTTGGTACGTGTTGCTGCTATCTATTGTACATGGCTAATTTGAGTTATTGCGACCGTTGTGATAGACGTGCGGGTGCGGATAGCTGAAGCTGCAAACCAGAACGGGGCATCCTACTCCCCTAACCTGACCAAGGAATGCACACATCTCATAGCTACCATATCCATTGCTGGTTTTTATCGTTCATCAAAGAAAACTCCTTGACATGAAACACTCGCCCGACGGGGAAAAGTTTTTGGCTTCAAAAACGTGGGGGACGATCAAGGTTGTTAACCAGGATTGGCTATGGCAGAGTTTAGCCTCACAAGGTATTGATGATGACAAAAGGATGATGCGCTAACAGCATTTCCGTAAGCAGTTTGTCTCGACGAGGACTTGTTCCCAGTTACAGTGCAAGCGAGAAATGACACTAGCGTGGTCGATGACATGCCGGAAAGCATCAGTTATCAGGTTGTGGCCAATCAGTGTCATTCAGGTGGTTTACAGGTTGTCCAGCCTCTGCAAGGAAGCGGCCGGACAGAAGCTGATTCGTACCTTGCAAACTGTCGCTTCTACATAGTAGGCTTTCAGCCGGATGACATGAAGCGTCTTGTAGATATTGTTTTGGATGGTGGAGCCACAAGGTACATAGAGCTGAATAAGACAGTTACTCATATTGTTCTGGGAAGTGTATCCGACAGGTAAGCCTCCCTTTTTTTTTCCTCTCTCTATTATGTTTTACATCCTATTTGTGAAACCAGTGAGGTTAAGAGCGTTCAACGGGCTACTGCAGGAGGTGCAATACAAGTTGTCACCTCAGCCTGGCTTGAGGAGTGTGCACAAACTCGGCAAGAAATTGGTGTTGCTAATACACACGTTCCATCTCAAATGCTGCCAGGTACTAAACCTTTCTCTGCATCTCATAACCTTTTTTGCTTTCGGCAGGGAGCCTTAGTTCCGATGTGCTTCCTCAGAAACCTCACCGTGTGCAGTCCCTCGACATATCTCCCGCAACTGCAGTCGTCCTAGAAACTGTTTCTGCTGCAAATTCTGATATGAAGGAACAGAAGGAGAAAGGCGTATTTTCCGGTGTCACTTTCGCATTCTTAGAAAAGACCAGTTGTTACGAGGTATTGATCTTTTCTTCTTATGAGGCCCGACATTGTTCTTCCAAACAGGTGATCAAAAAGGAAATTGTTGAAGGTATTAAAGCGGCTGGAGGGGCTTTTGAAGATGCATGCAGCAAAGCTGATTACTTGATCGGTTTCCACGGTTCTCCATCACCAAAGCTCAACGTCTCCATCGTGTCCATACATTGGCTACAACAGTGTCTTCTGGTGAGAGTTGTTTTCTGTGATTTATTTTGTACCAATGGTTATAGTTTAGGAGGGGAAGCTGCTTGACACTAAGGGCCACGTTTTGTACCGTCCCTTACCCTGCAGAATACCGCTACCTGGTTTTGAGAGCTTCAGACTATGCATTTCTCAATACGATGATAAAGATCGGACATTATGCCGTCACCTTTGCGGTCTTCTGGGCGCAAAATTCAACAACACCTTGACGAAGAAGGTAACGCATCTTTTGTGTAAAGCGGGGGATGGAGACAAATTTCAAGCTGCAGTTCTACTTGGTATTCCGGCTGTCACAATCGAGTGGCTTTACGCTTGTGTTGGCCAGGTATTTGCACGTGAGTAAACTGTAATGCTTACTAACCTCTGCTACAGAACGCAGTGGTTTCTCTTGAAGACTACTCAGTGCAAGCTCCTCCTTCAGGTCGCTCTTGCATAGAAGTGGTGACACAGAAAAGTCGCTCCGAAGGAATTTGCTCAGGTAGAGCTTTACATTAGAAAAACCAAATTGACCTTTTTGTCTCACGCCAGGGAAGAGGAAGTCATCTAACAGCAGGAGCTCTGATACTTGTAAACGGCCAGCTGCGTGTGATGAAGGTGGTTTTGACGCCTGGGAAGTGCTGACCGCTAGCTGGTCAACGACTGGTGCGGAAAGTAATCGTCCAGACATAGCAAAACACACACAGGCTACACTTGGTGGCCACGCCAAAGACTTATCTCAGTTGGGGGTCGAGATTGAGGACAGTATGCCGTCTCAACCAGATGTCGCGGCTGCCATTGAAAATCTTTTGGCTCAAACAGGCAAGGTAGATTTCATGTCATTAAACTGTTCCGCGCAATTTCATTCCGCGTGTTCTCAGGCTAAATGGGAAGGAAATCTATCAGGAGAAGAGGAGAACGAGTACGACGTATCCTTTTGTTTGAAATGTTTATGCGCTGCAAACCTTGACGGTTGTCAGCTCCTTTCTGAAGCTGCTGTCAGGGATAAAGGAAGCCTTCCGTCTGAGAACGCAAAGGCGGGAAGGTAAGCTTGGTGGCGTCGTCCTGGTGGCTGTAGTCATATTTTTTAGCAGGGTCCTTGAGCATGAAGGCGATTCAAATGCATTAAGTAATGGTGGCGACAGTGGGCATGAGGAGTTTCAGATTGAGTCACAGGTACTTTCTTCTGTGCTTCTGGTACTTCTCGGTTGACCTTTTTCATCTCTCTAGATTGTTGCGTACGATGAAGATCACTCCGGAAAGCAGATGATCATGGAGAGGGTACGAGCGGGATCAACCACAAACATCAGCTGTAGAAAGACAAAAAGTTCGAAAAGTTTTGCATTGGGTCGGCTCTTTCAAGCTGCAGAGGCCAACAAGTAGCTGCCACGCAACAGGTATTCTGTGTTTTTATAGAAGTTTACCAATGTTCTTTCACATAGGTGGAAACGCAGTCCATTTCCATGTCAGCTTAGACATGTTTACACTCCTGGCCAGTTCATTTTCTGGAATCTTTCATGTCACTTGTCATGACGAAATCGACGTCTGCATTAAGGGTGATACGATCAGAACGCTCGGCAACACGAAAGTACACTCACAGTCAGAGTTGCTGTTGATCCAATATTCCGGGTCGGAGGCGCTGAGCGATTTCCGAAAGGATCGTTTCTGAGGTGAAACTTGGACTGATTCTGAGGCAGCAGTAGGGTGGGAGGGGCTGAGAAATCTGTTTGGCGCTTGAGCTGGATTAGGAACCTGGGCTGAGACTGGCAACTTGTGGTTGCTAGTGCCGGTGCTGGTGCGACAAGATGAAAAGCAGGCCCGCTTTTGCAGCCTGGCGAGCATCTGTGGAAGATAAGTGTGGAAGCACCGAAGAGCACCAAAACATTGTGTTACCTTTTGGAAGCTAACACATTTTATCCGCGGCCGACTGGAGCTTCTTTTGTGGGAGTGGCACTGTGGCCATGTCCACTTGAGAGGCGATCGGATGACAGAAAAGAGGCACTTCACTCGCCGGAGTTTGATGCTGTTGGTGCAGTTGGCAGTGTCAGCAGCGGCAGGACTAGGAACGGCAAGCTGAGATCGGCGTTGCGCTTGCGCTGCAACCATGCCTCGTCTCTGCGTCGGGAATACTTTGCCGCTCATGATCAGGCGGCCTTGGGTGAGTTGTTCGCCTGCTCTTGGATTTCCTGGGTTAGAGAGCTCCTGCTCTGGAGCATCTCCACAGGCACAGCAGCTACTACTGCTGCTGCTACTGGAAGAGCTTTTGGATGTGGTGCTGGTGGTGGAGCTGGTGCTGCCGCTTGGGACTGGTGCTGCTAACACCCTCGGCTTGCTGCTGCTTGTGTCGGCTGCAGCAAACATTGAGCTCTGTTGGAATGGAAACAAAAGTAGGCCCTCACCTCGGTTGGAATGTTTGGGCTCAAGGAACTTGCGGTGCAACCACCTGAAGATCTGATACCACGCCACTTGGTGTCATGCCAAGACCAAAACCAAGGAGAGATTAGTTTACCATGTTGAAGCAGCACGGTACATGAAAGCGCGCTGTGAGTTTGCACTCTTCCGCGCTTCACTCGCCTCACTCGCTCTGCCCGCCTTGCCGAGCTTATAATATGCCTTGTCATGGGAATTGTTTGTTTACTGGATTCGGTGGTCAAGGTGGTAGGGAGAATCGGGAACAGCACACATGGTTTAAATCGCATGCTTTCACGTGTGCTGTTTGTTTTAACTAATACCGCCGGAAATCGTTTACTTATTTCCAGAGAGAGACCAAGTAGGGCACAGCATTTTAGGGCGCGTCCTCCTCGAGAGCAGCTATGTCCGACAAGCTCGCCCCCGACAAGCGCCACAAGTTCGTCCACAATGGTATGCCCGCCTCCCTCCACTGCCGGGCACTTAGCTCTAACTATGTGCAGGGCAGACCATCTACGAGTGGGATCAGACGCTGGACGAGGTGAATATCTACATCGATTTGCCCAAGCAAATTCCCAAGAAGCTCTTCTCCTGCAATATCCAGCTGCAACATGTGGAAGTCGGCATCAAAGGGAATCCGCCATACCTCAATGTAAGCCAAGTTTGTCTTGTATGCGCTGCCTGACCATGCTATGCCGCTTTCCAGCACAATCTAGGGGGCCCTGTCAAGCTGGATGGCTCGTTCTGGACAATAGGTACGCCCGCCTCCATTGAGAGCGCGGTCCATTCTCACTCTTTTTTCCTCAGAGGACGAGACTCTGCACATTAATCTCCAGAAACGAGACAAGGGCCAGCCGTGGCAAACCGCGATTGAGGGACATGGACAATTGGATCCTTACTCGGCAGATTTGGAGAAGCGTCGACTAATGCTCGAACGCTTCCAGGAAGAGGTACAAGTCAAGGGCCTTCTCTTTCCTTTTCTCTCTCTTATCGTTTCCATCGTGTGTGTAGCACCCAGGATTTGATTTCTCGCAAGCAGAATTCAGTGGCCAGTGTCCTAACCCGAAAACATTCATGGGTGGTATGAAACACTAGCACTAGGTGGCTCCTTTCTAACGAAACCAGAGCATATATACATATACATATGTACATTCTCTAGCGCTCTTACGTCCTCTAGTCTGGGTTTTAGTCTGAAAGCGAGCAGAGCATGGCGACTCCTCGACGTATCCAATGATCGGCCGGCTCCTTGCTGGGCATCTTGAGATACATCAAGAAGTTGGTGGAGTGGCCAGTCGTGGCAAGAACACCTCGCCTCTCCATTGTCCGGTACACCGGACAGTTGTAGTGATTGAAGTCCCGCATGTCCGACTGGAGCACGGGCTTGAGCCAGATGATTGGCGCGGGCACGAAGATCACCTTGGGCTGCGACTCACACAGGCACTTGTTGACGGGATCCCAGGCGCAGCCCTCGAGGTAGAGGCCCTTGATGTACACTCCCTCCCGCGGTGCCTGCGTTGGCTCGCCATCCACCACGAAGTAGTCGAAGCCCAGGGTGTCGATGGCGTAGCGATGCTTGCGGGCGTAGTTTTGCATGGCCGCCGTGAGGAAGGACTGCGCGAAGAAGAAGCCGCTCACCCAGTGGACTGCGGGGACGCCATGGTCGTACCAGTCTTGCAAGTAGTGCAGCCTCTCCATGAGATCGGTGATGTAGGAAGAGAGTGGCTTGAGGGATGGGTACGACACCTTCTGCCACAGCGCGGGTACCTGGCCCACAAAGAGAGTTCGGGAACATTTCGTCAAAGTGACAAGATAAAAGCACCTGGTTGATCATCATGCTCTTATAGGCCGTTTCAAGCTCGGCAGACATAACCACAACTCCGCGAATCGCTTTCTCCATGTTGATGAGCGATCCCCGAATCCTGTAAAGGAGAGCTGTAGCAAAAAGAAGAAACACAACATTGCCAAACCAACCTGTCGAGGAGCTTGTTAAACCGAGTCATCTCCTGGCTCAGCACCGTGTTCATGCTTTCCTCGTAAAGAACCGGGTACTTCCTCTCGCAAGCCTCGATATCAAAGTTGGGAGAAAGAATCCTGAGTATCTCCCTCACCACCACCGCTACTCCCCCCTCGCCACCACCCCCGCCACCCCCGCCGCCCCCGCCACCTGCGCTCACCATAGCGGCCGAGGTTGCGAGCAAGGAGCTGAGGATTAAAGCCGTGGCGTTCATGTCCTTGGTTATGTCGGCATTGGTATGCAAGCCAAAGACCTCGGGCCCCGGGATAATTGGGAATGTGTCGATGGTTTTGGCGTAGGATTCCCAGTTCCCAGGCTCAGGTGTCTGGTAGATGCCAGACTCAGAGAGCTTGTACCCGGGCTGCGGCATTTCAGGACAGTAAACTGTGCGGAGGATGGTGTTTAGAAGCAGCCTATCCTTGTCATCTGCACAGAGGAGAGATTTTCTTGAGCACAAGAGTCGACAAAAGGCTGTACAATCCAGACCTGTAACTCGTCCTCCATAGTTGCATTCTCCAGTCACGTATCTCAGTGCCTCCAATGGAAGTTGACCAGGAGTGCTCTCATTGATGAACATATGTAGCTGGCGAACGCTGTAGAAGTCACAAGTTTCGAGTTCAGTCGCTAAAACAGTGTCAAGCTTTACCTTATTCTCAGATCTCCGTCATCAAACCCGTATGGAATGTTCCACCCCAAAGGTCCAAAGTTACGCCTCTCTTGCACAACGGCATGGAAGAAAGCGAGACCGAACAGGAGGCCTTTGAAAACCTCGGGTTGGTTGGAGCTCTCAAAGAACTCCTCGTTTGATATTGGATCCAGGCCGTATGATCTTCGCATGTTGGCTCTGAGGCCTTTCGGGGGCTCATTCGTCATCTTCACCCCGTTCTGGATCGATCATGCGATTAAAGAGATCAGGCACACATTTGAAAGGAGCACCAAACCTGCAAAACTGTTATAGGGAACTTGGGACTTGGATAGGAAGTCATCCAGAGCCGGAAGTCCTGATGAACTTCAGCAGGAACGTTCTCGCAAATCCTCTCGAGCTCGGGCATCCAGGACGGAGCAAGGTGACAGTTCTGGAGGAGGACCCATGAACCTGCTTGAAAGTCCGCCGCGTTAGAGTTAATATTGTCTTATAGTTTTGAGAACCTGTTGCCATGGCATCGGTGATCATCGTCGCGGCCTTTGGTCCTTGGCCTTGCCCAAGAGAAATGGGAGCAAGCCTGTCTCCCATTTCCATGTCGCCTGCAATAACAAAAGCTGCAGAGATCAAGTTCAGGGTGATGGACGGACAGTACCTGCAAACTTGAGGAGAGCAGCGGTGGGATCACTCCCCGGCGACAAGACGAAGATGAGGGGGCACGTTGCACTCGAGTCCTTGTAGCAGGAGGCAAGGTTGAACTGCGGCGGCTGGACGAATTCCTCCCCCAGCTTCTCAGTCACAAAGCGTTGTATACCCGGAATAACTTTGTCTGGTCGAATGCAGCGAAGAACGAGCAGCTTCTGGAATGAGGTGACGTCGTTGTATTTTCCTGGAATTCTCTCCATGTGTGGCTCCGGTGATGAGAACATGGCCTTCCACGCGGCCGTGTTGGCTATCACATGGTCACTGAGGTCGGCAAATGCGGGAAACTTGGACACCCTGCAAAGTTCACCCCATGCTTTGTCCAGCAACCATTCCGGAGCAGGATTTGGACGATCGGGCGACGATGCCACCCCTCCTGTGAGGAAAAACATCCACTCTGGGACCGAAATCTCACCTTTCATCTCAAGGATCCTTGAAGCTAAAAGGCACGAGAATAACAGCTTGTCCTTCTCAAACAGGGATCTGCACACGTTGTTGTAGAGCACGTATAGAAAGAAGTCTTGAATAATCTCCAAGCGTTTAATCAGGTCCGGGTTCTTCTCGCTTGAAGCGATGGATATGACGAAAAGCGATGAAAACCATGGTAGACTGTACTGGTACATGGGGTCGATGTTTGCAAGGTCCGTGATGCAGAAAAACAGTATGGCAGCATACTCTCCACAAGACTGGTAACCCTTTCGAGCTTCGTCAATATTTTTCTCCGTTTGCTCAGCCAGGGTCTGCGAGACACGATATAAGTTGACAGCCACGAGCTGGACAGCGCTAACCTGTTTGACGGTGATATCATTACCGACGACTTTGGCCTCTGAGATAATCTTCACAGCAGTCTCATCTTCCAGAATGTTGCCTTCACTGCTAGACAGCACTTCCAAGATCTTGTCTTCTAGCTCTTTCAGCCTCCTCTTGTTCTCCGCGCCCTGAGAAATACACAAGAGGCTGGGGTTGAACGATGGTGACTTAGACAATTATTCACCTGAACCACAAGCTCGTTCTTTTGCTGCTCCAAATCGGGCCTCTCTTTGGCGACAACCACACCTAGGAGTTGGTCTGACAAACCATCTTTGGTGATCATGAAATTCAGGAGGGTCACTTTGACAGCCGTTTCGGGCAAGTAATGCGGGTTGCGGTACTTTGTAGTTATGTAGAATCTAAAGTCGTTGTTGTACTCAATGACCGTGTCTCCCAGCTTTATGCACATCATGCCTCCTGATTTGAAAATCTGCACGACAGATGTTGCTCCTCAGAGAAGAGGTTTCCAAAGGCTGTCTCTTACCTGCCGCAGCAGTAAAGGTTCCAGGGATGGATCCAACTCCTCGCCAACGTTTTCCAGGAGCACTGGCAATCCAAACTGGATGGCATTTTCGAGGATCCGCATGTAGTCACCACCACCAAGCAGCTTGATTATCTGCAGGTTTCGTTCCCTCTCCATATTTCTGATCCACTTGTTGGCTTGTCCCTGGCAAACAAAACCATCAAGTACGCAGACAAAATGGCCAACCACAGCAGATACCTGCGGATCGATCATAAGCGGCCACCGCCTAGAATTCGCAACTATGATGCCGTTTTCTATTGAAAACGAATCGTTTGGCAGCCCTGCTATCATCCATTCGCGAACATGCACTGGATTACCCAGTATATCAAAGAAGGAGAAGGATGTCGAACGCGGAATGTTTTCACTGCGAACAAGCTTTGTCCACAGGTCGACAATTTCAATCCGGTACCTGCGTCACACACACAGGGATGACTCTGCATGGGAAAAGAAACACAAAACCGAAGGCATACCCGGCAGTGAAGGCACCGAGATAGGCAATTATCCCTGAAGCCACTAGAACATCGCCTGTGAGATTCACGTACTCGATTCCTAGCTGCTTCGCCGCAGCAATCCACCGTGTTTTCTCCCCTCCAAGTCCTCCGATGAGCTGTTCAGCTCTCTCTAGCTTGACAGTACACATTTTCACTTCATGCTGCAGAAATGAAAAGACAAAATGTAGAGGTGAAAGTGTGTATGGAAATCAAGATTTTACCTGAAGGTTTTCTTTCTTCAGCATGTTCGCATCAAGCTCTTCTTCGAGTTGACCCAACTTATCTAGTAAACCTTTAAGCTCTGTTTGCTTAGCCCTTAACCCCACCATCACCACTTCGTATTTACCCTCCGCTTCTCTAAGTTTTGCTTTCTTTGGTGCCACAAACTTAGCCACTGTATCATATTTGTCCATTGCAATGATCCATTTGCAAAGTCCCTCAGCGGCAGCTGACGCATTAGCAGCTTTAGCAGGTGTAAACTCTGGATTGCTCGTATACTGACTTCGGATCTTTGCAATAATCTTGGCCTCGATATTGTCTTTGTCATAATCTTTCAGATTTTGAAGAAAGTCTTTGTTGTTCAGCAAAACGACTGATGGTTTCCAGTAATCCATCAGCGTCCCACCCTTCCCGTCCGGAATCTTTGCAGGCTTGACGTCTAGAATCACACAAACAGCTTCCATCACCAGCTTCACTGCAGCCGGCGGATTTGAAAGCTTCTTCACGTAATTGATGTCGTTGGCTGATAGCGTGTCCAGTGCCGCTAAAGCTTCTTCCAGCACAGGCATTGCGACGGCCAACACTGCCTCGCACTCGTCCTTAATTCCTTTAGCTTCAGCTGCCTGCTTGCTGGCTTCTGCCTCATCCTTCATCACGATTGCCTTCTTTGGTTCGACCACTTCTTTCTTTTCTCTCTCGACTTTTGCCATAAGTTTTTCCACTTCTTCTACCTAAGGTAAGGCGGGAGTCATCATTAAGTAGAGGATGCAACACACAGCGCGCAATACTTACTGTAACTATCAGCTTCGGCATGAGATCTTGAAGCTCTTGTTGCATGACCGCGACCTGCTCTGCACTAGATTGGAGCTTCTCGAGTCCTACTTCGTACCTTCTCTTCTGTTTTAGTTTTTCCTCTTGTTTGGTTTGTAGTAGCGTCTGCGGTTCACATTCATCAGACAAATGTGGATATTACCGCGCAAACCACGCACCTGAAATGTCGAGATAAGTTCAAGGTAGGACGTAGGAGTCACATAGTTATGCCGGCCCTGCTTAAGCTTGTATTGAAGAGAGTACTCGCGCACATTCTCATGGAATGCCTGGAACATATCCAGTATTAAAACATATCTTTAGACGAAAAGAAATACCTTGCAAATCTTTACAATGCTTGCCCTTGCTTTATCCTCCAGCGGCATGTCCTTAAGAAACTTATAGGCTACAGCCTCAAGAGCATCCACGGGCCATTCCTATTCAAGGATGAGCATAAGTAACTCCCAACAATATCTAGCAGTCCTTACCTGAAACCAGTCGATAGTGCAGCAGTTCACCAACGAAGGAAACTGCCTTAATCGATCCCTAAATGCTTGTCCCACGGGACTCATGCAGAAGATGACATGGAGCTTTTGCCTGCACTGCTCGACAAAGTATCTCCATTGCTCCATTGGCGAGTCGAGTTCTTTCCCCAACTTGGCCGCCTTTTCCTTTGTCGCTTCAAGTACCTGGGCTTTTTCATCGCTGGGAAACATGTTCGGGACCTGCATGCAAGCAGAACGTCTTGCGTCAGAGTCCACTTGCTGATTCAGTCAAGGACACCTCTCCGGAATTCAGAAGATTATTCAAGTCTTCAACAAATCCCTCATCTGTAATTTGGGTATCACTGAAGAGAAAAACGCTTGGCAGGCCAGGAGCTGCTCCTGCCTTCTTCAGAAAGCTTATCAAGTCTTCTCGCCATTCGACTTTTGTATAGCTTTTACTAATTTCCACCTGGTACAAGAGCTAGTTAGAAAGTTGTCATTTCGAAACGCTGCTTACCTGAAAGACCTCCATAGCAGACACAGAAGCACCGAGCCTTGTCAAGCTTTGCCTGCCGCTACCACCAACACCAACCAGCAGCATGTGACCCCCAGGTTGCCTTAAAACTCTACATATCCTGGAGACATGTTCCACGGCAAACAAGAAAATTGCGAGGTTCATTGGGCGTTTGCTGACGCCATTGTAATCCGTGAGATAGTTTTCCATCAAACTTATGATCTCGGGCACGTCTGTTATCTCCTCGTATACTCTTGACTCAACGTCTTCGTTCATATAGACTCCAAAAAAGCACCTGCGTGTGTTTTTATTATAGATCATACGCTTTAGCAAACACAGATACATTACCTTCGCATCTCGTTTTGTCCAATTTCAAGCTCGTTTTCGCCAAGAAGATGACCAAAGAGCTCGTCGAATTGTTGTTTAAACCGAGTCTGTACGAGCTCTTTTAAGTACTTGAGTAGCCAGTCTCGGTCTTGATCATCAACCAGGCGATCATAAAAAACACGTAAGACCTCGTGTACCCACAACCGTACGTGCTGCCTTGCACCTTCTCGGCCAACCGGGACTTTTGAGGAATCTTGCAACATCATTCCCTGTCATATGTACGAGTCAGGATAATGTTTTCTTAAAATCGATTTAAACACCTGTATGACTTTGGCATAATCTCGGAGGTTGAACGTGTAGTGGGATTTCGTCGGCGTTGGCAGTAACTGTGCTTTCGACTCGTTGAAGACATCCATCGTAGCGTTGATCACCGCAGGTTGCAGGTAGATGACATCTTTAGGAAACTCGTTGTTTATAGTGAGATGCCAATTGAGAATAGTGTTGAATATAAGACGCAAGGAGTCCTCCGCCACCTGCAGAAACTCATGATCACTCAATGTTAGACACACGCAAACAGGTACCTGAGCGACGCCGACGACATTGAAATGACGCAAAAACCTTTGAGTAACAAAGTTTCTTCCTCCCCCCGGTGGACCCATGCCGGCAACAAACAACACGTCCACAATCTTTTTGAACACATTGTCACGCCCATACCATCCGTCATGGTCCATATACTGCCTCAAGAGCTCAATAGGCGGTTGTGCACCATAGACTTCGGGCTGCAGAGTTACAGAGACTCAGTAAAGGCACGCCAAACACACTGCGCTGCTCACCTGTGGCATGTTGAGGTCGTCCACAAAGATAATGCACCGCTTTCCAAGAACAGGGCCGTAAATGCCTCTCTTTCTTCTGTCGAGTTGGCCATCGATCTGATTTTGTGTCATGTTTGCTGAGGTACGAGCCGAGAAACAGACGAAGATGGTTGTAAAGAACTCTTTCGGCAGGCCCAGAGAGAGGTGGCGATTGATGTAAACGGACTTTCCCGTTCCAGTTGAGCCGACCAGTAGCACAGGATAATTGGCCTGTATACCTTTGTCCAACAGGAACGTATATCTCACCATGTCCTTCGTTGGGATGATGATTTCGCTGAAGATGGCGCCTTGGGGAATCTCCAACGGGACAATGGTAGCAGTCCAGAGGAGCCAGGCCGCATTTTCTTTGTCGAATAGAAAGTCATAGACCGTAGCACCATCGTCATCGGGCATGATCTTCGTAAAGAGATCAACGTGTGTTGATGGCACCCACAGCTCGTATCCTTCAGGAACTTCACCGGCAGCCAGATGCCTCAGAAAAGCATCAAATCCTTGGCGTGCCTCGTTATCACCGGTGGCACCAATAGACCACACCAGGGAGAAGAGAAATATCGAGTCCACCCATATTCCAAGCTTCTCCTTGCCAAATGCCTTGCCCGCTTCTTCAGGTTTGAGCTCGTCAATAAGCCCGTAGAAGTTTCTCATCAAGCTGACCACGATATTTGCGTCGGATGTAGGCGATAGCTCTTTGACGCTCTTCCGGACGAATCTCAAGCAAGCCGTCACCATCCATTCGAAGAGGCCTTGCAGATGAGTCCTTAGAGGACCTTGAAGCGATGCAGGGAGAGTGTCCAGCCATGACAGCATCAGAGGTTGCCATCCCATTTGATGGGGTTCAAGATAAACCATTCCACATCTGCTTACAGTTGCCGGAGACGCGACTGCGAGGTCGCCAACCTGCAGCGAGCTTGAAGAAACAAAACTTGTTACGTTCCATCTGAAAGCCTAGAAAGCTTGCGACTTACCTCAAATATCATGTTCATAGACGACGACATTTGGATAATCTCGCTGTTTGGAAGGCACAGCTTTTTGTTGTCGTCCAGCACAGTGTTCATGTTCTCGATCCAAATAGCATCCACTGGACCGTCAAGGACGAGCCACTTTCGGTCGTTTGAAGGATCTGACGCCTGCTCCCGGAAGCGCACTGCCAACACTCCGTCCAGCCATTCCTGAGTCATGGGATCTGCTTGACCGTAAAGCTGTCCCATGGTGACGGACTTGGGATTCACCGTCGCAATCTTCCAGATGATAGAGAAATGTTACCGAGAGAGAATCTTAACAAGCAGGTTAGTACCTGAACTCTCCTCTCGTTATCAAGTCCCTGCTCTGCCAGATCTGTTAGAGCGGCCTGGAGCACTCGCAAAGCGCAAGTCTTCCCCGAGAACGACAAACCGACGAGCATGAGTCCGTGACGAACAATGATCATTTCATAGAGCTGGATGATCTTGATTTTGAAATACGGTGTTGGTTGGAGATTAAACTTTTTGCAGTTATCTCTAATGACTTTGTCCAGGTTCGTGTAGTCGGGCTCTGGTAGCACTACCCCTGGAAACAAATCCGAGACAATACCGTTGAACAACGGAACGTCCTGGGAAAGGAATTTGCACAAGTTCACGTCGATGATAGATCGGAGCATCAGTATAAACTCTTCTTCATCAGGGTAACGTTGCTTCAGGTTCGAAGCAGCGCGAAGCACCGCCATCACTGCTCTCATACCGTAGTCATAATGGTCCTGACTCGACAACTGCTCGCTGCAAAGTCGATACGTCGCGACAATTTTTCTGGCACAATCCCTTGCCTGGAAAAAGAAATAAGTTGTGCTTTTAGTGTCTAGTAAATGGCCCTTACTAGCAAATAGCCGCTACTGTAGAGCATAATCTCGCTTATCATAGCGTAATCAGGAACCATCATCGCCACCGTCCGGAAAAGGGCCTTGAGATTATCCGGCAGCTCGCTTCTACCAGCATATCCAGGATTCATTGTGATGAACACATTACAGGTAGGCTTCAGAGTAAGCTCAGTTCCCTCGAATACAAAAGTTTTCACTTTGTTCTGCACGGCAAGTTGAACTTCGAGAACCTGCATGTGGGAACTTAGTCGCGAATAGAAAAACGTCGTGCAGACCAACCTGTTGCGCGACGACGGACAAGACTTCCAAATCAATACGATTGAACTCGTCAAAACAAGCCCATGCACCGGCAGCAGCAAGACCTTTGAAAAACTTAGCCATGGCCAGGTAGTCCAAACTGTCACTGCAATTGAACACCACGCATTGCCTTGCAAGTGCCTGGAAAATGTTGCATATGTCAAAAACCGGATTTAACACGAGAATGAAACCTTCAAACCTTTGCCAAATCCTTTGTTGTCTCTGTCTTTCCGGTTCCTGCAGGACCTTCTGGAGCCCCACCCATATTCAGATGTATCGCGCCCATTAAAGTCCGGTAGCACCGGTCGGTTAGAGGAGTGATAACTAGCCGGCTGGAGTTTCCCAGATACTCGTAGCCATACTCCACACCAGCGTTCATCATCCGCACGAAGCAAGTGTCCTTTTCCCAGTATATCCTCAGCTGGCTTTGCCACAAAAAGTCCGTCTCCTTCTCGACCTTTGCGTTGGCTAGAATGGTGACGACATCTCGAGCATGAACGTCCATCACCACGAGCGCGCTGAGCGTTGCACGGTTGAGCCTTGTTAAATTTCCTCTGACCAGGTTAACGATTCGACCAAGCTGCTCTGTGCAAGCCTTTTCACATTCTCTCACAGCATTGCCTCCTGCTAGAATGCTCTCGGTAACCATTGTTGTCCAATAGATGGCACTAACCACAAGAACTATCTGTCCGGGCCACTCAAGAACCCATTTTTCCCTTACCGTTTCCGCGTATGCGATAACTGAGCTTGAGCATTGTTCCTGAAGGGACTGTAGCATTCCTTCCTCGACCTGAGTTCCCCAAAAAGGAGGGGTAAGGAATTTGACAAATAAGAAACACGGAATCGCCTTACCTGTAACAACCATTTCTCTACGGCCCCTTGCGCAGCCTTAGGATTGAACTTTTCGACAAGAGGAACTACTTCACCCTCTGCAGAAATCATTCCCGTGACATCCATATTGTGCTCAAATCGAAGTGTGTCAATCCCTTCGAAACACTTTTTAAGATGTGGTTGCACTCGAAGTGGATCCTTAGTCTCGGAGAGAATCTCAAGCATTTCGTCGTTTGAAAGAAAGAAGAAGCGGGGGAATGCCACCCGTTTTACCTGTAGACTTTACGTTAAAGCGCTCATGCACGTCAACAAAGAGAGAGAGAGACAGAACCTCGAGATATGACGCCAGTCCCTTATTGATAATCTCGAGCAGCCTGTTTGCTTCTTTCAGTTTCTCCAATCGTTCCACATCAACTGCAGTTTCAATGCAGCCTGGAGTGGCAACCGTTCTCTTCATAACATCTCGCCAGGTTGCATCTACCGTCTGAAATTTTTCTCCTTCTTCGGGCATCTGCCTCATGATATCCTTGGACCCAAAGATAGGCCCAAGATACTGCCAAGTTGCTTGACACTCTACCCAGTTATCAAGAAGGTCCTGTTATGAACACAGTAAGATCTCATCAAATAAAAGAGTAGGAGGATTACCTGCATGTTAATCATAAGCGTCTTCCACCTTACAGCCCTGCCTTCAAAAATCTTAATGAACGGAGAAGCACACATGGACATAATCTTCACGAGTTGATCATCCAGAATAGTTTGTATGTCATCAAGTCCTCCAAGGATAAAAGTTCCAGAGTCCTTGTATGGAAGAACAATAAACTCGACACCTTCCCAATCTTTTTCCATCTTGTCCAATGTTCTCTGGAACGAAAACTCTTTGCTTGCAACCCCTCCAATGACACGAACCTACAGGACCAAGGTTTAAACGCTGTTGTCACACAACCTTTTACCTCTTCGATTTTATCCATGATTTTGTAGTCAAGCATGTCGTTTATCGAGAAAACAAGTCCGTCCTTGTACTCCTGCCCAACTTGTTTGAAGATTTGAGTCCAATGGCGATCTTTCAAAGCGGGATTTGCCAGCTCCTCTATCAAGGGTAGCAACTACAGCAGGAAGACATACACATGTTAGACGAGCACCGTAAAAGTTTGTAAGGAGTCACCTGCTTAAAATCGTCAATCGCATCCTTCAGCCTGAAAACCACCGTATCCTCTTTGTTTGCTTTTCCCATCTTGTATGCCTCTTTCGCGTATTCATCTGTTTTTCCCTGGACTTCTGGTGCTTTTAAGCTTGCCACCGGACCCTCCCGCCATTGCTTAACCATCACTAGCCAGTCGCGGAGGGCCTTCCACACTCCATATCTCAAGTTGTATTCTTTCTCCGTCATGAGGAAGTTGCTCATGTCTTCCATGTCCATCTGAAACATTTATAACAGTAGATTAGCGGCCGTTGCCACCAATAACACCTCACCTGGAAGAGCTTCTGATAATCTTTATAAATCTCCAGTGTATCACGTATTTCCACCATTCTGTCCCATATTTGTTCCATCTCCGTCACAATCTCAAATGGATCGGACTCTGATCTCAAAAACCTCTCCTGGTGAAGCATGCCTAAAATCGCAACCAGCTCCTCGTTGAGTGAATTTGCCTTTGAATCAAGGTCGGCCATCATGTCCGTCCTATTTTCTTCAATATAGATGGTGGCTGCCTCGATCGAGTCACCATACTTCTGGACTATCTCGTGTAGATCGTCTAGCTTGATCTGGTCATCTGTTGGGACTTTGACTTCATAACCCGCCAAAAGAGAGTACATTTCGTCAACAATGGTTGCTTCAGCAAGCGATGCTTTTTTCTTTTCCATTGTTGCATCGAACACCTGTAAAGACAAGCATATCAGATCGCTTCTTTTTCACTTCCTAATCAGCTGACATACATACCCTGATAAAAGCCACAAAACCATCCAGCTCGTCGGGCCGAACTTCAAGGGCTTTCACTTTCTCCTGAAAATGAGCTAAGACTTTAATAGTCTCTTCCCTTGCTGCAATAAGCAGGAGACCCTTGATGGCGTCCAGCGTTCGTGTGGTCACGGGTAAAAGCGAGTTTCTCAGAGACTTAGAGTCTATATGAAGTACTCCAATCACACTACATTCAAGGAGTATGAGTCAGTATCTAAGGATCCAGCATTCTCAACGTCCCAACTCACCATCCGATACGCATTCGCTCCAGCTCAATTCTCCACTCCCTCTGTTGAGCCAATTCGTCTCTAAATTGACGAACTGTCCGTTTCTCCGATGCATAAGCCTCTGGATCCCAGCATTGCCCAAACAGATGCAGATCTCGATACTCCTCGAACATCTGAAGACAAGACGAAGACGGCTCAGTTGGAGCAAACAGAAAATGCCGCAATCAACTTACTTGTGCGTACCTTCTAGCCTCTTGGAAGTCGTTTTTAACGACCTGGTCTATTCTACTCCGCAGCGAACAGAACCGTTTAGTCTCTCTGATAAGGCCGACAGGATTCAGTCCCTGGTACTTGACTTCAAAAAAGGACGAAAAGACTCTCATGTACAATATCCGAGGTGCTTGTTGAACGATCTGAATTACGCCCTCAATGACAGTGTTGAGGACCTGCACCAATAACGGAAACATGTCAGGCATTGAATGACGAGATGGAAACCACTTACGCTTAAAATGTTTGCCTCGTCGGGGTTGAAGGTCATCATGGACTCCGCGAACGACACAGTGCTCAGGAACACTCCCTTGGATGCCTTCTCCGTGTTGGTTGCTCTCGTTGCTTCTAAAAGAGCCAGCAATTCGTCAGTTGTGTTGATAGTACGAGCAATGAGGCCTTCAACTAGCATGTAATCAATGAGACGGATAAAGTTGCCAAGAAGTTTCTCTTCAGCTATAACACGACGATATGTCTTAGCCCTCTCAATCTTTTCGTGTTTGATGCTCACCATGCTCTGAGCTTTATTGGCACGGGATTGATGCAAATTAACCCCCACTACATCATCTAGCTCGGCCTCGTCCCGAACACTTTCCTGCGTTAAAGATAACAAACAAAACAGTAGAGTGATACAAGATCGACCTTTCAAGCTGGCTTACCCGAAATATTTGTGCCTGCTTCTTAACCTCTTGGCAAAGCTTGCCAAGTACCTGCTGAATCCTTTCTGAGATGTTCTCCACAGACGGCATCGACTTGTGGATCCTCTGTTGAAACTGGAGATCGAGAAACTCTTCTACGGTATGCAGGTGGTTTGGAATAAGGTGCAGCATAGCCAACCCGGTGAGCTCGTAAACGTATCCGTAAATCTGCACCATAGCCGCCAGGAAGCCAGGCTTGGCCACAAATATCCTGGACATGAGGGAGTTTCTTATCCGCGCGAAGTTGCTCTGGCCGATGTGCTTGCGCCAGATCGTGAAAGACTTGTAGATCAGATACTTTCCGAAGAACTTAATCCTGCAGAGTGACGAGAAAATAGACTTCTCGCGAAGCCATTCCTCGTGAGCAATAAACGTGCACTCTTTCTGACCACCTGCATCCATTGCGGACACACACACACACAAACAAACGTAAGCATGGTCATTTTCCCCAAACCATGTCATTTCTTCTCACCTTGTGTTTGTGGAATCGTCAAACCTGGCGTGATCTCGATGTGGATCATCCCGTACGTGGAGATGGTAAAATACTCGGCCTTGCCAACCTTGTTCCGCGGAACAACATCCAGGTCGTATGGCCGGAAAACCTTGCCAGACTCGACACGGTTGCAGTAGAGGAACTTAGCCGGCTTGGACTCCTCCCGCTCCGCAAAGAACTTGATAGCCTCGTCCCCGTTGGTGATGTGCGCAAGCTCTGGATCGCCGGCCGTGGAGGCATCATCGGAGAGGCCGGCCTGGACGAGGATCTTCTGCGCCTCAACCTCAGTGTGCGGCAACTTTCTCGAGCCGGAGCTCTGTCCCGTCAAGACACGCTTGGTCCCAACTTTCCCCTTGACGAGCACCTCGTTCCACGCCCCCCGGTCCGGGAGCTCCCCCTGAACGGAAGCGCCATCCTGGACGATACATTTCTGCGGGACGATCTCTTTGACACCCTTGGGAGCAAAGCCGTGCTCTTGGAACATGATGGCACCCCCGGCATTGTCTTCCCTGGCTCGGGGCCGCTTGATGGGCAGCCGATACGCAGCCTCGAGCTCGTCAACCTGTGGCAATTGATACAAACCCCCGGGCTCCTGCTTGACAACCGAGTCCTCTGGACGCCACACCCCATACCTCCCCAGCCAGGTGCTCCGCTCGCCCCCTTGCTCCTCCTCCTCCTCGCTCACCACAAGCTTGTTCTTGCCTTTGTGGACCGGCGGAGGTGTGGCGTCGGGCGTCCGCGGCGACAGCATCTGAGCCGCCTTGGATTTGGACGACTGCCATCCGCCCGCCGCGCGATTCGCCTTCTGCACCGCCTCCATGAGATCCTCCATGCGCTCCGCCGTCGCCGACGAGATGCGGTGCTTCCGCGCATTCTTAGCTGCGTCGCCGCCGCCCGACGCCATGGGCGCTCGCTCCTTCCCCTCTGGAACTTGGCGCCCCTCCCCTAACCCTCAACCACCTTTAGTTTCCTCTAGGGGAAATAAAATGCATGGTTTTAAGCCAACAACAATGGCAGCTTGGGAGATGAAAATTATAAAAACATTCCTCTACCTAGGCAGTTTGTTGTCTTGCTGCGAGCAATACAATATTCGTTTGATATAACAGATGATTATTCTATTCGCAATACAATAGCTGCCAGATGATGGTTAGCATGCCGTTGGTTGGTTGCTCTCATACCTGGATAGGCGATAAGAAATGTATTATGTAACCCAGCTCTTCCTTCTTTTTCTTTGCTTTTCCTGATAAAGCTGGGCGCACTCTAGTACAGTGTAGCAGCCTGTCCCCAACCGGACATGTAGACACGGGATCTGCATCCGTGCTTGAAGCAATTCTGTGCTTGCATCTCTCCACTCCACCTCTCCCTAGTAGAATCTAAGGAGGAAGTGGGATATGCCGCGCACGGAGATGAAGGCGAGGGATGGCCAAGAAGCACGCAGGTCATGGTGGAGTATGCTGGCCAGAGCAACGAGCAGCGGGAGAAAGGCAAGGGAGAAGAAGAGCGGGGCGGAGCCAAGATTGGCTGCTGCTCATTCGGACGCGTCCATCAAGGAGCGCGTCCTGGCCAAGCTCGCGGAGCCTCTCCCCGGTGAGCTGAAGCAGGCAGCCCGGCATTCCGTGGACGCTCCAGGGGTCGCCAGCTACAGAGAGGATCTCTTGTTGAGCAGCACCTCATCCAGACACTCCACCTCCTCCTCCACATCCTACTGGACTAGCAGTCTCGACGCTGCGGACGATCACGCAGCTCCACTCCAGGCAAGTGGTCATTTCCACAGGGCGCGATCCGGATCCACGAGCGCCATCCATAGCTCATGCAGCTCGCCCACGTCCAATGTCATTGCCCGGCTCATGGGGCTCGGGACTTCCTATTCTTCTTCCTCGCCAGCATCTCCTTATCCACTGATGAAGATGAAAGATTCCAGGAATCCGATGGAGCCTACTTATCCTCAAGGTTTTCTGGATGAGATGGAGAACCACCTGAGACAGTGTGACCAGGCTCTAGAACGCATCGAGGCCGTGATGCAGCTCAAGAAGAAGCTCCTCTACCTCAGCAACAGTACCTCGGCCGCCATCGCTGCGACTAGCAACAGGCACGATGTCTATGGCGCTTGCACGAGGCGAGACGATCCAAGCGACAGGACCAGATCGTCCTACCGGCACGCTCGATCCAGGTCCGTGGATCACACCATGGCGAACTCGATGGGATACGATCACATTCATCATCACCATCACCGGGACAGGGCCGTGATGGAGAGTACAACGCCTCGATTCCAACAACACCACCACCGGCGAAGTGTTTCGGACGGAGGAACTCCAGTTTACCGTCCTCCCTACGACATGGAACTGGACATGAGGAGCATGGAGCGTGATCCAGTGACAAAGTATGCGAGAGCCAGATTGTGCGACCCATCGTCGCCACCGCGCAGCAAGACCATGAAGAAGGCCAACCTCGTCACGAGGGCGAAAGAGGAGATTGACGATATCATCCGCGAAAGCTGTTTCCAAACACCTCACATAAGAGATTTGCAGCAGGGGAAGATCGTGTCACTCAATGGCGTTGCCGAGAGCGAGCAGCCGAGCCCAGTGTCGGTCCTGGACAACTCGCACAACGACTCGAGCGAAGACGATCCAGGTAACGCGAAGGATCTTACACAGTTCATAGCTGACAGTACGTTCCTGTCAGATTGTCAAAGAGAGCGAGAGAGCAATCGCAAGAGAGGCGCAGTGGTAAGAGCTCTGTGGGCGGACGAACCAGCAGCGGCAGCATCCCGAAGGCCCGTGCCCCACCAATGCGGGGACGAGGAAGACAATGGGAGCGCGATCGTCACGGCGATGGATCGGCGGTGGTCAGTGGGAATTGGCGCGGAGACGAAGGAGGTGGCGGCAAGAGTGGAGTGCATCATCTTGAGGAGACTAGTGGAGGAGACGATCGTGGCTGTTGCCCTAGCCTGCGCACGCCATCGCGGCCGCACACGTGGCGATCCGTGATAGCAATTTCAAAATCCACACTGTAGGCCTTGCTTTGTGACCTAAAAAAGAGAGAGAGAGAGAGAGAGAGAGCTCTCGTGCTCCATAGCCAGGGCCCAGGGGGAGGCACACACTCACGCTGTTCTTTGTTGGGCTGTGTGGTGCTGGGGAGAAGCAGGCAGCGATGGTGGTGCAAGGAGGGGGCAAGGGCGCAAAGGGGCTGCTGGGCAACAGACCCTCGGCGGTGTCCACAGCTGCGGACAAGGACAAGAAGAAGCCCTTGTCCAAATCGTCTCGAGCTGGGCTACAGGTTCGTCTTTGTGCCCCAAACAGAGGTTGCTGGGTACTGAGATGAGTGGCGGGTGTTTGTGTGCAGTTCCCAGTGGGTCGGATCCACCGCTTGCTCAAGTCCCGCGTCACTGCCAACGGAAGGGTGGGAGGCACCGCGGCCGTCTACTCGGCGGCGATCCTCGAGTATCTCACCGCCGAGGTGCTGGAGCTGGCGGGGAATGCGAGCAAAGATCTCAAGGTGAAGCGCATCACTCCGCGGCACTTGCAGCTGGCTATTAGAGGGGATGAGGAGCTCGACACCTTGATCAAAGGCACCATCGCCGGCGGCGGCGTCATCCCCCACATTCACAAATCGCTCATCAACAAGCAGGCCAAGAAGGACTAGACAATGTATCTCGTGTTTTCCAAGCTGTAGCTAAACTCGTTTGCCTCCTTTGCCTCTGCTGTTCTACACATGATATATGACAGGGAAGGAAATTTATTCTTGTGATCTTCTCCTCTGGGAGCGACAGAAAAGTAAAACGTAGCTAGCTAGCTCGCTCAAAAAGCTCGCGTGATATATGTGAGCAATCCAAAACCGGGGAAGCAAAAAGCGCCGCGACGATTTCAAAGAACAAAAAAATGCCTCTCAGGGGATTTTCCGGATCTGGATCGACTGCAGCATGTCGGAGACGGCGATGACGAGGTCGCCCGAGTTCATCATGCCGCGGGCCTTGAGCAGCGAGAAGGTGCGCAAGATGTTCACCTCCATGTCCGTGGAGAGGTCGAGGCGGAAGGGGATGAGCCCCCACTGCAGGTTGAGCCTCCGCCGCACCGCCGTCGTGTCAGTGAAGGCGAAGATGGGGCAGTCGGGCCGGCACCGCGACAGCAGCGACGCCATGTGACCGTCGCGGGTGTAGACGAAGATGGCGTCCACCCCCAGATTGTTGGCTGGTACAGACACTAGACTGGTCAGCCCGTTGCTCGCACGAGAAAACAAGAATGCTTCTCACCCATGTGTGACGCCGAGTTGCAAATCTGCTCCGACACCCGCTCCGCCGTCTGCCTGTCTGACGATGGCGGAGACAACTCCCGCAGCCGCATCATCTCGTGCCGCTTCTGCTCCCGGCACCACCGCTCGATCCGCAGGCTCACCGTCCGGAGCACGCTCAGGGCCTTGAGTGGGAACTGGCCCATGGCCGACTCCCCCGACAGCATCAGCGCGTCAGCTCGTTGGCGCACAGCCTCGGACACGTCCGCCACCTTTGCATGCAACAGTCGTGCCGTGAGCAGCATTTACCTTGTCGCTTGCTTACCTCGGCCCTGGTGGGTGTCGGGTACTCGATCATCGACTCGAGGAGCTGCGACGCCACAATGACGGGCTTGTTCAGCTGCCGGCACAAGGTCACTATCTCGCGCTGGACCGACGGGACCTGCTCCAGCGGTATCTGCGCTCCCAGGTCGCCACGAGCAACCATGGCTCCATCCGCCACGCGGATGATGTCCTCGAGGTTCTTGAGGGAGTCGCAGCTCTCGATCTTGGCAAACACACCGATCTGCCTGCTTGCCACAACAGGCACTCTCAGGGGCTATGCAGGTGAGGGAAGGCTATGACGCGCACCTGTTGGTCGACCTCGACGCAATGTAGCTCTTGAGGTGCTTGATCACGTCCGCGGTCTTGACGAAGGAGATTGCTATGAAATCCACGCCCTCGGAGATGCCAAAGTCGATGTCCAGCCAGTCCTGGAGCCAGAGGCGAAGCTTGGAGAGGAGTGACAAAAAACGACAAGCGGCAGACCTTGGAAGAGATGGTGGGAAGCATGGCATTGCGCTCACGAACCAGTCGGCCATTCCTCCAAAAGGTAACGTTGGCCCGAGGGAGCAGCAGTCCGGGATCGATGCAGCGGCACTTGACATCGGGTCCAATCTTGTCCACCACCTCAAATCTCACCATCCCTCCGTCCACAACCAGCTCGTCTCCAGCCATCACGTCTGTATGCATGCAGCGGCAATCGCATGAAAAACCACTCTTTTTCTCTTCCTCTTTCTTTACCTTCGGCAAATCCCTCGTAGTTCACCTGGAGAGTGCCCTCGGGAAGAGCTCCATCGAACTTCCGGACCGAGAAAGTCCATTCCTCGCCATCCTGCGGCCGGCGAGCTCACACTCTGTTGATCTCGAAAAGCACGAAACAAACAATGAGAAAGAGAAACCAACCTCGGCTTTTTGGGACGTGACTCCACCCAGATCGCCCATATGGATCTCGCTGCCTTCGGTGTCCATCATGAGCGCCACCGAGTAGCCCTTCATCTCGTTGAGCTGCCGGACGCTCTTGATGACGCCGCGGTGCCACTCCCTCGTGCCGTGGCACATGTTGAGCCGCGCCACGTTCATTCCCGCCATAGCCAGAGCTTCCAGCTGCTCAAAGCCACACGACGCCGGCCCAATCGTGCAGATGAGCTTGGTGCGTCGGGTGCTGCGGAAGCCATTCTCCTTCAATTCGGCCTCGCTCACGCTGTCCACATCGATCCCGGGAGCAATGGAAGGAAACGAGCTCGCCAGGCCAGTCGCACGGGACGGAGCAGCAGCGCCATTGCCTCCATCGCTGCCGCTGGTGCCGCTCACGGCGGGATCTGCCAGGCCGCAATCCACTGCACCGCTCGAGATCCCATCCTTTTTGTACTTTGCAACCATAGCCAGCACGCTCCTTTGCCATGCTCTACTGCTACTTCTGCTACTGCTGCTGGCAAAGAGAGGAAAAGATCGAGGAGCCCTCAAAACCACCCGAGATGACACTGATGGGGATGAGAATGGCCGCCACACTCCCCCACCTCCGCTTCCAGTCCCGGCACAGGCCGCCGCAGCCGCCGCCGTCGCCATGCCCACCACCGCCAACTAAGAGCGACCTTCCCTTCCTCTTTCTCTCTTCTTCCTCTTATTTAGATAGGTTTAAATCACTCCACCATGCAACCACGCCTCGTCCCCTCCGTCCGTTGCCCCTGGCCTCGACGACGATACAAGAATTGCCCGTCCGTCCATCCCAAGTCCAGCCATGCATCAAAAATATCTACTCACACGCAGACACGAGTTTTATTCCTTGGTCATCTCGGCGTCTCGTCTCGGTTAAGAATAAAGAAATAGAATCTGGATCCGCGACTACGCAAGCTAGGTGATAGTTTTGGAACACCAACATACCCAGCGGCAGTATTACTCGTTGTCGGCAAGCTTGGCGATGACCGCGTCCACCACCTGTTGCGTCGTGCTGCTCCCGCCGAGGTCCTTGGTGCGGTGCTTGCCATCCTCCACAACGCCCAGCACCGCCTGCTCCAGCCGGTCCGCAAACGAGGGGAACTGCAGGTGCCGCAGCATCATCGCCGACGAAAGTAGCAGCGCTGTGGGATTCGCCGTCTTCTGCTGCACAAGCTTCTCGTTTCCTACGTTACCGGCCGAGGCGCCCTGCTCGAATATCGCGTGCTCCGCTCCAACGTTGCCTGCGAGCAAGACAATCGCTCGTCTGTCAATCAAATCTTGCAAGAGAGGTGGTGTGTTTGGTTACCTCCGGGCATCACTCCCGTGCCACCCGCAATGCCAGCCGCCGTGTTGGCCACAAGGTTGCCGTAGAGGTTGGGAGTGACCTGCACAGGTTCGTGGATGATAAAACACTGCAATGAAATGGAAGGAGCAACTGGTTACCATGACGTCGAATTGCTCGGGGCGAGACACGAGCTGCATACAGCAGTTGTCGACGATGATCTCGTTGTACTTGATCCCGGGGTACTTCTTGGCCACCTCGCGGCACGACTCCAGAAACAGGCCATCCGCGAGCTTCATGATGTTGGCCTTGTGCACCGCCGTCACCGTCTTTCTGTTGTTCAGGTAGGCGTACTCAAACGCGTACTTGGCAATCCGTTCGGAGCAAAACTTCGTGATCACCTGGTGCGCAAGAAGAAACGTAGCTGGAGCGGCCGAGCAAAGCAGAGGAGAAGAAATTGGAGTACCTTGAGAGACTCGACAACACCCGGGACGACCTCGTGCTCCAGGCCGGCGTACTCCCCCTCGGTGTTCTCCCGGATCACAACAATGTTGACGTTGTCATGGCGGGTCCTGAGGCCGGGGAGATTGAAGCAGTGGACGAGCGACGCAAACAAGTCGAGCTCCTTGCGCAGCTGCACATTGAGGGAGCTGACGCCTCCGCCCACGGGCGTGGCGAGCCCCCCCTTCAAGCACACCTTGTTCTTGCGGATAGAGTCCATGAGCTCGTGCGGCACCTTGTCCATCTTGCCCGTCACCTCGTACGCCTCGAAGTAGACGGGCGCGTGCAGTGCCTTCATCACCTCCACCACCGCCCCCGTGACGAGCGGGCCGATGCCATCGCCGGGGATGAGCGTCACGGCCCGCGGCGCGCCATCGCCAGGCCTGGGCATGTACGTGATATTACGACGCGAGCAGGAGGATGAAGAGGGAGATCCACAAAACCCTAATTCTCTCGCCTGGGGAGGATGGAGAGGAACCGACCCATTGGAGAGCCCCTGCTGCTGTTGCTGCCCTCCTCGCGCCCGCCGCAGCAGTGACACCACACCCCGCCGCAGCATCGCCTTTAGCCGATTGATCGATGGATCGATCTCACCCGCGCACGCACGCGCTCCTCCCTCCCGATCCGATCCACAAGAATTAGCGGAGGCAGCAGCGGCGCCAGCGCCCTCCCGGTGGTGCCATCGCTCGCCTTTTTCTATGGGTTTGACTGGTTTTTAGGGTTAGGGCTAGAGCGGGGGATATGGCGGGTGTTGCGCTCCAAGCATCGCCTCTGACCTCACACAAGATCACGCTCACGCCCGCGCTCATCATGCTGCCCACCGGCAAGAAGAAGAGGAAGAGCAGCCACGCCAAGAAGACCGACCACGCCACTGGAAATGGAAATGCTGGCGATCGCGATGCTCCTCCGGCCGTGGACAGGCTCAGCATCGCGATCCAAGCTCACGTCAAGCTCGATCCCAGCGATCCATCCGCGAGCCCCGTCTCGGTCACCGTCTCCAAGCCCAAACCACTGCCCCACACGAACAGTATCAGTGCTGATCGAGACGAAGAGCACAAGAACGAGAACGCGCCAAAAACAGGGGTGGATTCCAATCCCGGTTCCAAGGTGGCGGCGGCGTGGGATTCACCGGCCATCGCGGCTGCTATGCCTCCTCCATCTTCCAATCCCTATGTCAAAGCAGCAGTGGCAGCACGGAAGAGCAAGCACAGAAGTGGTGATCAAGCTCTGCTGCTGCTGCCGCCAGAGATTGTTCCGGAGCGCATCAGACAATGCTTGCTCTCGCGATCTCGCTCTCGCAAAGCTGCATCATCGCCCTCGTCCACCAAGTCGTCTCCTACTACTCCCGCAGCAGCTTCTCGACCTCGATCCACACCCACAGCTGCTACTGTTACTCCAGCTCCTCGCTCGTCTGTCTGCAAGCAGCACAAGAATCTCAGCGCCCTTGCTGAGTTGCAAGCAAATGATCGTGAGAGTGGCAGCAGCACGAGTAGCAACGATACCTTGTTGGCTCCTCAGTTCTTCAGGCGCGCAAATTCATCTCCTCGCAATAACAAGACATTGAACAAAACCAAGACGAAGAAACAATTCTGGGAGTGGGAGGACCGATCGTCGTCAGACGGCGGCGATCGCGTGAGAGCCGTGGCCAAGCCGAGATCAATGCCAAGGATTCCATCTAGAAGAAAGCACGCTAGCGCTGCTCCCGCGCGGCATGCCGAGGTTGATGATCATCAGGACCCCTACTACTATCACAGCATCCCCAGGCGCAGGATGACATACCGCTCCATGATCCAGCCACTGCATTCTAAGATCCAGGAGGTGGCGTCCAGAATGTATGGCGGCGAGCTCCGGGCAAGTGATCGGGCGAGGCATCAGCGAGACCGGAGGCGATTGAATCCGTGATATCCTTGATGAGGCCAGTGATCAACAGCAGGGGCCGCGTGGTGGTGAGCTTTGGAAGGCACAAAGGCGAGGAACTTGCGCGTCTCCCAGACAGCTACTTGCAATGGATGGCCGGCACTCTCCAGCAAGATCAGTGCTCCATCTGGGGAGCGCTCGCCCAGCAGGAGCTCGATACTCGCACCGGCAGTAGCAGCGGCAAGGAGAGAGTCTCCGACGTGGTGGACGTGTTGGAGCGATGGAGCGCGGACAAGCAGCTGGACATCAACAGCTATGGATTCCTCCTCCGCCAGGCGAGGAGCATTCAAGAGGGCCGGAGGATCGTGGCGCACATCGTGAGGAGGGGTCTGGCCAAGCACACCTTCCTCAAGAACCTGGTGATGGACATGTTCAAGCGCTGCGGGGAGCCGGAGGAGGCCGTCCGTGTCTTTCTGGATCAGATGGAGAGGAGGAACCACTTCTCGTGGAACATCGTCATGTCGGCACAGCTGCAGCTGGATCACAGTGGCGAGCGAGCCAAGCGGACCTTCGACCGGATGCCAATGTGGGACGTTGTCTCGAGGAACGTGATGATCGCCGCATTTGCCCAGGGCGGTAAACCAGAGCAAGCAGCGCAGCTCTTCCAAGCTTGCGGCGATGGTGGTCGCGACCGGGTGTCTTGGAATGCAATCATCGCAGCTCACAGCCGCTGCTCTTCCACTGCCAGGCGCGCGTTGGAACTCTTTAGCCTCATGGACGCCCAAGGTGACTACCATCCGCCCGACGTCTTCACGCTCGTCAGCGCCTTCGAGGCCTCATCTTCTTCTTCTTCGTCGTCGTCGTCGTTCTTGAGAGTTTTCGGAAGGGCGCTTCACCAAGAGGTGGCGGAGCTTGGGATCAGCGACGTAGCAGTCGGGAACAGCCTGGTGACCATGTATGGAGCGTGGAGGAGCAGCAGCAGCGCCAAGGCGGTGTTCGACGGCTTGAGCGGACGCGACGTCGTGTCGTGGAACGCGATGCTGGCAGCCTTGGTCAGCAGTGAGGAGATGGATCTAGCAGTGGAGGCGTGGCACAAGATGGCATGCCACAACCTCGTCTCCTGGAATGCTGTGATTGCTGTGTGCTCTCGGCGGGGGGACTTGGCTGCTGCTCTGTCCGTCTTCGAGTGGATGCCCGATCGCGACTTGGTGTCGTGGAATGCCATCCTCTCGGCCTGTGTCCAGAACCGTGAAAACGAGCAGGCTCTTGAGCTCTGGGAGCGGATGCAGCAGGACGCCGTCAAGGCCGATAAGATCACTCTCACCACGCTGCTGGATGCCTGTGCAAACCTGGGACTGGATGCGCTGGGAGCGTCACTGCTACAGTGCACCATCAAATGGAACAGCGGGGAGCCGGACGTCGTTGTGGCCAACGCGGTGCTCAACTTTCACGTCAGGTGTGGGAACGTGAGCGATGCCAAAGCGGTGTTCGAGACGATCGAGTACCGGAGAGACGTGGTGTCGTGGAGCAGCATGGTGGCAGCGGTGCATCACGACGTGGCCGAGGCTTTGGACCTCCTGCGGCTCATGCTGCTGGATGGAGTTGCTCCCAACAAGATCACCAGCCTCTGCGTCCTGTCCGTGTGCAGCCATGCCGGAGCCTTGGACGTTGGCTGCTCGTTCTTCCTGAGCTTGGAGGCCGACTACCACACCCGGCTGGCGCTGGAACACTACATTTGCATGATCGATCTCGTCGGCCGAGCAGGCAACTTTGATGGAGCGCAAGAATTGATGCACTCGATGCCGTTCGAAGCAGACAATGTGGCATGGAGGATTTTGATGGCCGCTTATCTGCAATATTATTCTGCCTAGAAAAAGCAGCAAAACGAGCTGTTTACCTCATGAATCTATACACGCCGACCGATCGATCGACATGTTTATCTACATGAGCGAGACGTAAGTTCCACCGTGTCCCCGCTTGAGAACCAGTGGACCAGCTATGTCCGGCACCTTGTCTAGAATCCGAGCGCACATATCAAGCACGTCGGGGAAGCCCGAGGCCAGAGTTGTGAGCTGTGTTCGTAGCCTGAAGTCGCCTACGTGCTTGAGTATACTCCTGAACGACTTGGTGATCTCGTGTGGCATGCCAGAGGTGAGCCACTTCGAGAAGTCCAGGTGGTCGCCTCTGGCCAACACTTCTGACCGGTAGATTCGAGCTAGCTCCATGAGCGTGGATGGACGGAGCGGCAATGACGCCACAAACTCGGTGAGGAAGTGCTCGATCCAACCTGGTGACAGCACCTGGTTCCACAGCACAGGAACCCACTCCGCGGGCTGGTTGAGGCCGTAGGCTTCTGCTACTATCAATGCTTCCTGGAACCGGCGCTGGTCTACTAGCAAACGTCGAGCATTTGTTTCCGTCAGGTTGAGCCACATGATTTCTGGCATTCTGAGCTGCAACGAGAGCAACGAGGCCTGAGCGCAGCACCACCTTGTCTTGTTTCCACAATCAATCCCCGCATACACCTCCGACGCTTCCACAAAGAACCTCATTATCTCCAGCACCTCTTCGTTCTGCTCTGGATCGTTCCTAATGGACCGAGTTAAGCCTTTCCGTCCTCTTGATTCCAAAAGATTAGCCATCTCGTGGGCCATGCTGAAATGGCTGAACACCTGCGCATACAAGAAAAACGGACGCTTAGGCAACAAAGCAGATGACGGTGCGAGAAGTTACTAACCATTCCAAACGCGTCTAAATCATGCGGGTTGAAGTGCTTCAGAGCTGAGATAACGGCCATTCGGAAGCCTCGGACAGATGCCGATGACTCCTTCAAGGCATCAACAGCAGCACGTTTCTTGAGCAGCAACTCCAGTTGACCGTTTTCTATCAGCAGATCCAAGACAAAACGCAGAGCTTGGAAGTTGCTCACACCTGTTACCAACCGGGCAAGGGCTGAGAAGTCTCCTTCAGCCACATAAGCTTCCACTCTAGTGGCTGCTAGAGCAACCAGCACGTCCATTCCATCAAGACATGCAGATGACTCGTAGAATTGATGCGCTAGTATAAGTAGCTCCACCTGTGTGTTGTACCGAGTCAAGGATCGCACAAGACGAAAGAAAAAGTTTGTACCTCGCAAGCGTGCGGCATATCATGCCCACTTATTACTAGTCGCATCAAAGCATGTCCAAGTTCTGGTTCAGATGGACATAGCTGACCCCATTGTACAAAATCGGATGATCGCCATAACAGTGGTGCCGGTCCCTCCTCCTTCGAGGAAGACGAGTCCATGTATCCACCGCGATGTGCAGCAAGGAGACCCTGGATATATCACAAAGAAAAAGAAATAACGAAAGAAATGAAAGACTTAAAAAACCACACCTTGAGAAATGACTCGGCCAAAATGCGAGCAATACTGGATGCGTTGATCGAATGGGTGGCCACCAAAAGTTTAGCTTCTGAAACAGCATCTTGGCCTTTTAGAGAAAGAAGCTGAAGCAGTTCAGTCGGATGCTTTTGGAAGGCTTCAAAGAAAGGCAGGTCCAAAAAGTTGGCAATCTGAGCCACGGCAGTAACTCGTCTGCAATGGCCACGACCACAGCCTTCTCGACATGCCGCAGTCAAAGCCTCCATAGCCTGAGCAGAACAGCCAAGTTAAAACACAAAAAGGAACGGACAAGTTCTTACCTGAAGAGGCGAAGCAGACGAGACATCTTTCAACTTCAGTTTGTTGAGCGTCTTCATGACAGGTGCACCCAAAGCTGATCCTCTTATTGATCCCTTCACAGTAGGACTCGAGAGCATGGCAACGTTGTAAGCCGTCTCAGCCCAGACAAGCTCTGCCGGTACACGACTGGGTGACAACTTTTGTTGAAGTTGTCTTGCTGCTTGCACCTGACCAACTTCAACGAGCGCGAGAATCGCTCTTTCAACTTCCCCCTCCCCAACCTTGTCTTCCCAGCCAGCAGTAGAGTCTTCGTCAGTGATCTTCAACTTGTTGTCCATATCAGGTGATGTTTGTTCCTTCTCCTGGCCACGTCTAAGAAGTCTGCGTTTTGGTTTAGACCCTCCGTCTTTACCACCAGAACCTACGGGGCTGTGAACCTGCCGAATATCGTCCATTATGTCTGCGTGCATAGAGTTGAAGACTTTGAGGTGGCCATCAACAGTTGCAATCTTAGCTGCCGTGCGATCAACAGGGCTCCCGCTGTGCATGCTGAATGGACTTTCCAGATTTAGTGCTCCAAGCCTAAAAGTTGGACTGTTTGAGCTGCTGCTCTTCATCAAAACTTCAGATTCCACGGCCAAGAGCCACACTCTAGTCTCAAGTTCACGGAGCAGAGGAACCGGATAGACACTGGAAAGAAACATTAAAGTTAAACAAAGAAAATAATGTGAAGTATCACATACGGAGCTGATCCAGTGATCGAACCGCTAAGCCATTGAAGTGCCAGCAGCAGTACTGCATGCAGCTCTGCAGGTAGGCCATGTTGCTCAATGTCCTCAGCGTGCTTCAAGAAAAACATACCAGCCTGAAAAAAAAACACAAAATGTCGGCAAGGCTATAACAAGCAACTAAAAACACTACCTTGAGCGGAGGGTACGAATGTTTAGTGAAAAGCGCCTGACAGTGCCGCCATAGTGCTGCTCTTTGCTCGGGTACATCCCAAAGCAACTCCTTCCATTCGGCAACCATTGCCTCTGCCTGAAAAACATATCAACACAAATTACTAACCAGAGTTGTTAAGCCGTTTACCTGCATCTCTGTTACGTGATGAACTGCACCCGAATTCCCTTGATTGCTGAGATCAAGTTGCCTCGCCCAACTACGAGCGTCTTCCCATTGACCACTCGCTTCGAGATCTTTTAAAAGAGCGTCGTCATCCAAGTCATCAACCTGCGTTCCCGACTGTCTCCCTTGACGCAATGACGGATCCGCAAGCTGGATTTTCCAGTAAAGCTTTCTGTATCCCATAGCAGCAACACCTCCATCACCAAAATCTGCTGCAGCAAGCAACTGCAACATGCAGCGCTTCTCATAGGCAGAAGGACACGCAGCCAATATCGCATTGGCCCCAGCAATAGCTGCTTTACTGATCCATGTTGTTCCACTTCTTCCACCCCTACTGTGAATTTCTTCTTTCAAAAATGCAGAAAAGTCGGCCAAATGAGCCGAAGCTTCAGACAACCTCATCTGTGAAAAGGCCTGGACACGAAATATGGTTAAAAGCTTGTACAGAAAGAAGAGTAAGCTTACCCGCAGAAATCTAATAAAGTGAAGCAGAGGTGAAGACGGAAGAAACAGCTCGAATGCTTTAAGCAGAGGAATGAACAGCTGCTTTTCGCACAGAGTTGCAACCATTTTTGCCAAAGACTCTTGAGTGCCATCTCCAGCCTGAAGTATCTGGGTTGGTTGCATAGGCTGGCAGGACTCGATAAAATCATCCTCGTTCTGACTTGACAAAAGACGTCGTCTTTTCGCATTGATGCGAGTGTAGACTGGCAACCGATGGTGCGTATGATATACTGCATTTGTAGCATCCACAGCATACCCCACATTAGATGCCAAAGCAGCTCCTACACCATTGGTTTCTCTACAATGCAACTGTTAACTATCTGCAAATCCATAGCCAACTTGGCCTACCTTTCTGCTGTTACTTCCAGCCATGCAGCCACGCACGTGAGTGGAGATACGTCGTTGAAGCAAGAGGCCACTACAGCAAGTAGTGGCCAACGCATGCTTTTTGCCTTTTGAATCAAATCTGCTCCAGGAGTTTTACGACTCTCAATTTCCGCTATCAGTGAAAATAACTCGTTGTGGTCCAAAATTTCCGTGTGATCAGATTTCCCGGACATGCTATTTAAAACAGTCAAAACGTGACTTCGTAGTTGCTCATCTGTAAAATTCTTTGATGCCTGAAATACAGAATATTACGACAATGGGAAAAAAACAAATAGAAGAGGACTTACCACCCCAACAAGTATATCGAGCGGACAACCTTCAGACTGAGCTTCAGCTAGGAATCCAACCTGTCAAAATTTCAGATGTTACGATGCTTGAAGCAAATGAAGTCCTACGTACCCAGTCATCATCTCCAGCCAAGTGAGTAAGGTAAACTGTACTGAGTGCCAAGTGATGAACTCGGCAAAACGCCGTTACCAAACTCCAACGTTCACTCATTGACATCTGAGACGTACGCAGTTCTTGTCCATTTCCCTCACCTGTCTTAAGCCATAGCCCGTTTGCGTCTTCTCCAGTCATACTGGCTCTTTCTAGGTGCTCTAAAATAAGTGAAGTGCAACGCTTGTCCGCTTCACCAGCTACACCTGTTTCCGTATAACTATTGGATAGCGATTCTGCAAGATAGTTTGACACATCTTCGCCCGAGGATTCACTTTCAGCGATTCGACGAAGAGCGGCTATGTCAGTGCGTAGGGCGGTAGCAGACACGCCACAGAGCTCTAGCAGCAGAGAACATGCAGCGGTGACCACATCGTTTCTAAAATTACGTACACCAAGAGGCTTCACCTGCACAGCACCGGTTTTACAAAAAGCGTCCAGGCGGGAGAAACTTACCAGGCAAAGCAGGTCTTCCTCAACGTGAGAAAGCACACCATCATCTCCAGACCTTCCTTCATTAGCTCGTAGCGACATTAAATAACTAAACGCAGCGAGTGGACATCCTTGAAGGAGTTGAAGTTCAAGCTTAGATTCTGGGGTCTGAAAGACAAAACAACCGTCATGAGGAGGAAAACGACATAATAAGTTCAAACCTCTAACGAGTTCAAATGAATCTGCTTGTCAATCCTCTTTTTTATCGATTCCTCCCAAGACGCTGGGCTCATGAAACTTTCTCCAACACCGCCTCCCTGTTAAAACCAGGTCTTACACGGCTCGGAAACCAAAGATGGATAATCACCTACCTGAATGGATAGATACAAAACTCTTTTGAAGCTTTTTGGAAGCCATCTCGGAAGTAAAGTTAAGAGCGATGTCCCGTAGTCCGCTGAAGAAAACAGGCTCAAACGCCACTGTAGATAATTAGGCAAATCTGCTTCACCCGTGTCATCATAATGTCAAAAAAAGTACCCAACTATCTTACCGGGATCAACTTTGACCTTTTTCCCAAGGCACCAAAACTTTAAAGTGTTCCAAAGAGTCGGGAATGGTTTCAGACCTGCTTGAAGTTGCTCGAGACTACACTGCCAGCTGTTACCAGACTGCTTTTTCACCCCCGAGTATAAACATTTTTGAGGTAGAACAGGAGCATAAGCTAGAGTCGAGAGAGCCATGAGCTCACTTCCAAACGTAGCCATGTCGTCTAGTGTCAAAATCGACTGACCCGCAAAGATTGCCATAGCATTTGCAAAAGAAGCTTCATATTCGTACTTGTTGTCACGTGACAAAAGAAGCCATCTTGCCCAGTGGCAGTCTTCCTAGGAAAACCAAAATTCAAGTGACAAGAACAAAACAATCCGAAAAGAATTACCGCAATCTCCAAAAATGTTTCCGCGTCTTCATCGAACCCTGACAAATGCTGATCAAGATATAACTCGAGTAACCACGGTAGACGATACTGCACACAAGACCGTACTACAAGCTGCTGGATGGCTTTTACAGTATCAACTTGTTGGACGTCTGAAGCCGAGTGAGAAAATATAAGACCGGCACGTGAAAGCAATGAAAGCAGCTCGGTTGCACCAGTCCATAGCGACCGCAAGAAAATGTGACCTCTTGCTAGATCCCGTTCAACCAGATAACGAAGCCAGTTGGAGCAAGCATCTAAGTTCGGCGCGAGCCGCTTGACCTTGGGTATTGTCACCACCACTATACCATTTCTTGAAGTTGGCACCTGAATCTCCAGCTCAGATTCTTGTAATTCCGAGGAAGGAATATCACTGATCAAGCTTGTTGAAGCGGACCACGAGTGGTGTACCACCGCATACTTCAGCTGAGAATCCCATGCAACATTTGATGCTTGAGATTGCTCCAGAATCATCTACAGGTAGCAAACATTAGTCACGAGCGAGAAGAAACTGAAACTTGAATCTAGTTACCCGATCAATAGTTAACTCATCCAACGATTGAAGCCAAACCAGCGCACCAGCCCAGTATGCTGCAGAGCGCTCTTCTTTGTTCACTTCATCCTCCACGTCTTTAGCGATAATTCTATTCCATGATCCCAATACCACACCATCAATCTCACCACAGTCAATCGAACAATCTCCAACGGGCGATGTACACCAAATCTGAAGCTTTCGATCGCTAGGCATTGAAGTACCAACGGAATCTTCATGTCGTATGCGGTAACTTTTCCAGAAGTTGTTGCTTGGGTACACACTCTTCAATAACATAAAGTCAGAAAACGAAGATGCAACAAACTTAGTTTACCTCAATTCGCGAAATAGTTTGTAAGAGGCGATACTCTTTTGGATCAAGGTGACCGTGCCTCCGCAGCTCTTTCGTAGTATGAGCTCGTAATGACCGCCGTACGGTTCCAAATGCCAGATCATGTAGCACCGTTGGTATGTCTTCTCCAAGTCTGCGCAACGCTGCCAATGCAATTGGCGTCTTTCCCTGTACCAAAAATCAGAATGCTACCACCGTAACCAAAACCGAAAGTCACCTTGCAAAGCAACTCATAGACGATTGATCTGCCGATGTCACGAACTTCCTTAAAAACGTCGGCCTCCAGTTGCCTCTTACCAGTCTCTCCACACCTCCGGTGGTGAAGTTGTACAACTGCCAAAGGTATGCGTCCTGCACGTAAAGCATCCTTCACGATACCAAGAACATCAATGTTTTCACTGTCCCAACGGGCGATCATCTCTTTCGGAGTTTCCTGCGAAGGGTGTCTTCTACTGTTTTCTTCGTCCTCAGGTGACGCTATAACAGTAGAAACCAAGCGGTCGTCATTATAGTGTGGCTCGACTGAAGGAGTTGCTTGCACCCGCCTTTCCACCTCTGGTACAGCCTCATCCTGCAAAAAGTAAAAGAAACAAAAAAATTCAAGGAAGCAGCCAATTCCAAAACTGTTTACCTTTTCAGTATTTGGCCTAGTCTTGCGTGAATGTAGATGGTCTTGCAAGGTTCTAATAGTTTCCAGAAACTGCGAAAGTTCCAGGAGAGGCTGTGACGTCTGAAGGTTGTCGTCAGGAAAACTTCGAAGTCCATAAACTTTAATCAATTCCCTGGTGAAACGTGCACCAAGGGCAAGCAACCTGAAACACAAAGTAGATGATATCCATTGATAAGTAACAAGAAACATATTTACCGCGCTGCTTGAGAAAGCTCGTTATCACTGCCGAATTGATTCAACATAAGTTCCACAGCAGTAAACATCAGACGTAGCACACCTGTTTCAGCTCCACCCACAGGAATAAGCTTATTCAACAACCTGGACAGGAGCTTGGTCTGTGTAAACTTTTGTTGAGAAATGAAATAACGAAACTTACGGTGCAATCTCATTTGTTCGCTGATAGTCTAACGCCAACTGTAACTTTCGCAGTCGTGCAAGTCTGATGTTCCAGCCTACAGTGTTAGAATTAATCTATTTCCAAGCTTCAACGAACTTCACAAAAAGCTCACCATTTTCAACGAACAAGTGCTCCGCCTCATCCAATCCGTCATAAATGAGGCATCTGTCCAGTACTGCCATTTGCCACTGCTGTAGTTGCGGGACCGGAGTTTGGCATGACAAAAAGCTAGGAAGCTCTCTTGTGGACGTACACCACCACTGCTGTCTAGGTGCCTGATGACTTGAATCAATGACTGGAGGAAGAACCACGGTCAGAGAGTTTGCTGATACGAGATAAAGTGACCCTTGAAAGCTGAAGCCCACTGTTTCGTTGGAGTATGTCCAAGTCTTGGTCGCGGCATCTGTGCCTGTCGAGCAATACAACGGACTCTGCACCACTGTGGCGGAGCCATCCCTTCTGACCAACCGAGTTATCGAGCACGAACTTATTGCAATGGCAGCATCGGAACTGGAACTGGAAGAAACACAAGGCAATACAACCTTCCGGAGCTTCCTGCCTTTGTAACCGGATGATTTTCCCGCAGCCAAAAAGTGCTTGGGAGTGAATCCACTGGGACTAAGCGTCGGCTTAGTCCCAGCCTCGCGGATCCAAACTTCGGAATCGGCAAGCTCCCAGCTTGAGCGCCAGCTACCGATACCAGGCTGAGAAAAGTGACTCTCCAGCGAGACGAAGAAAATCTGTCCGAGCTCGTCCGCAACACCTACAAGTCCCCGAGGCTTGGCAGGATATAGTCGCGAAAAGGTGGCCGTCGTCCCTGAAACATGAACAACAGATAGAAACTTTCCCGTCGAAGCTTCCCAGATAAAAATCTTGCCACTGCCTGTGAGACCCAGGAACCTGTCCAGCACCAGAGAAAAGTCCACCCAGTCTTGTCCCTGCCCGTCGAGGAGAATCCGAGCGATCCAGCGTACGTCCCATTCGGATATCCTGGCGATCACTACAGCTCGATCGCCACTAGAAGCCTCTTGCAAGATCATTGCCACCAAGCTGCCGGAGAAACTTGAAACCAAGCTAACCAATCCATAGCTTCTTCCATCAAGAGATGCTTGGTCGGTACCAGAGTCCCTGATGGCGAACTCGACTAACTTCAAGAAAGAAGGCGAGTCTCTCGCGATGCTCAATGGTACGAAATCCGGCCATGCCTCGGCTTCCAAAAAGACGAGCTTCGGTTTGTCGACGTCGTGATATCCCAGCTCAACCTCGTAGATAGAGCTAGAGCTGCTAGAATCTAGGCCATGCTCGCTAACCTTGCTTGCGAACCCGTAGATCATAAGACCTCTATCGCTGCAAGTGAAGAGCAGCTCCTCAAATGGCCCCGACGATCCCCCATTGCTCGTGTAACAATCTGTCTGGCATCCCCACGCGAATGATCCCATCGGCTGTGGCAAACTTACGGAGAGATTTTTCTTCAATGTGAGCAATCGCGCTGATCCCGACGTCCTCGACACAAGCAGCAATCGCCGGAGCGATGGCGATAGAGCTGCATCGGTCAGCTGCTGGATTTCGCCGAGCGGGATCTCCGGCCAGCTGTGGAGCTGCATTACGGCAATCGGATCGTCGTCCTCGTCCTCCATGATTGCCTCGCCCTTTCAAGAACCCTATTTCACCAAGCAAGGGTTTTTAGGGCTATGGGGGTCTCCTGAGCGGGAGAGCTTGGATGGAGGATCTGTGGAAGCACCACAGTCGACCGCAGCAATCGTTTGGCGGAGCTCAGGTAAGCCTACATTCATCTCCCCTTGGCCCCGGGAGCCTCACATTGTGATCCTCGCTGCACTGCAATTCCAGGTCAATGCGGCCAATGCGGCTGGCACCGTGAGCCAGCTGAATCATCCGCCTCACCATCACCATCATCCCTTCGTCGCGCAGGAGGTCTGCGTGACAATCCGGCAGGAGACGCTGGGCGCTAATCATCTCATCAACTTCGGCGGCCTGGAAGGAGGCCTTAAGCAGCAGCAGTCGATTCGTAGCAGCGATCAAGGCAGCAATCAGCTGCTAGCTCTCGTCCAGCAGCAGCAACAGCAGCATCAGCAGCACTCTCTCCATCACTCGGCCGGAGGGATCGTCACTTCTCATCATCCACACTTGCAACATCATCTAGTTTCCTCCACTGCGAGTGCCAATGCTGCCGTGCCCTGGTCTGGCGTCCAGGAGCTCCATCCCGCTACTACCAATCGTGCCCTTCTCACCGACGTTGCTACCACTGCTTCTCTGGACCGGGACTTGGGCTTGCTCAAGAACAGATCAAGGACCAAGAAATCCGACGTCGACTTCTTCAAGGACAGCTCTTTGTCTCGATCAACCTATGACGCCCAGACTAGCTGCTCTACAGACTTTCGAAACCAGCAGCAGCTCCACGGACAGGCGCTGCTACCTCCACAGAGAAAATCTATCAACAGCGCGAACTCTACTTCGCATGCCTTCCCGGCGGGTCTGCGGGTATACACTCCCGGCGCTCAAGGATTGATCGCCAGTAAGTTTTCTCTTCCTCTCTATACCTTGCGTCTTGGATCATCTCTTTGACGTCATCTTGCTCGGGCTTTTCCCGACAACAGATGGAGAGTTGCTTCTCACTGATAGGGGTCGGCTGGAGGTGGTGTGTTTGTGTCACGGCTGCGCGATGACAGTTGCCAAGTTTGTCCAGGCAAGTGCCGGTAGAGATTTAGACGATCTGTGCGTTCTTTTTTTATTCTCTCTCACTCTCTTACTTTCTTTTCATTGCATCAGCATGCTGGTTCTCATTCTGTCAATCCCGGCAATGCTGTCTACTTGGAAACGGGGGAGACACTAGTCCAGTGGCGCAGAAAAGTCTTTACACGAGTCGGGGTTCGTGTTATCATCTTCTCCCGTCTTTTCTAGCTAACGTATGCGCACAGGTTCCTGTGCCGGATGACGAAGCTGGATGGGACTCTGGTGATGGAAGTGAAACGAGTAGAAACGTACACACTCCTAAGTTGCCTGAGACTTTTACCAGTTGCCAGCCCGTTCAGATGGCAAACCTCCCTGCGAGTCTGAACTATGGGAATTACCAGGACGCTGTTTTCCAAGGCTGCAACAGAAGTTCGAAAGGCGCTGAGCTTCTTTCACCGCAGTTTCAACGGATTGTGGGTGCCGTCAAGCCAATGCATTTCGACTTCATCAATGGTGGTCGAGCCTATTCGTCTGCTGAACAACAGCTTGGTTTGCGGGAAAGGATCTTGCATTCTGATCAAGCAAGGAAACCTTGGGACGAGAACGTCAGACAGGACAAGGACAGTTTTGCGTCGAGCTTTGAGTTGAGGCTGGGGCAGCCGTCACAGCAAGCACAGAAAGCAGGAGCATCATTCGGCACAGCCTTCCGGTCACAGATGCAGACTACAGAGATGGATCAGCCAACCTCACTCGTTTATGAAAGAGCGTATCAAAAGAGTACGTAAGTCCGCTTGACCCTTCGGCTGACAAGGTTTCTGTATATGTTTGTGCAGTTGATGCCAGCCTTCACCCGGGATCAGTACATGGCTATGGTTTCCAGTCACAGCAAGATGTTCAGCAGTTTACCCAACAACAACGACTGGAGAAAATCAACGTTGTGAACTTCGGTCACTATGGCCCGGCCGCATTGGAAAGAACAGTACTCAGTGAGAGGACAAAGTTCTGGACGGAGCCACCAAATCAGAATGGGAACAGAGTTTCGTCAGAGCATGGGGACTCTTTCTACCAGTTAAAACCTCACGTGCCAGAAAACTCGCTTGAACTGCTATCACAGTCACAGATGAAGCAGAGAATGGTGAGTCATCGGCTGCTTAACGACGTTGTTGGATTTACTCAGATGGATAGTCAGCAATACGTCTCACAAGAATGCTCTCAAGTGGGATGGTCCAACAATGGGACTCGGTATTTGCAAAGTAAAGAGAAGGAGGTGGTACACTGCTTTGGGGGTGATGGGACCCGGGCTGCACCCGCACCCCAGGAAACTTTGGCGTGCCGAATGAGCAGTAGTAGCTGTATACAGCAACAGGGTATGGAACACAAAGCAACAGGATCTGTGCTCGATGGACAGGAAGCTCTTCACATCGGCGAGCAATTTAGATCCAAAGCACGTTTATGTGACAACGGGAGAGCTGAAACAGAACCAGCGAATCCTTCGATTGCCACTCCAGGTATAATCTACGCTGAGGATTACCTTTCTAAGTTGTATTCTTCACTTCAGGAAAAAGCGCTTTGGATCACAAGGCGATAGTGGAGCATCCATACATTGTCGACGAAGCAAACAGGTCGGTTAAGTCTGCATATGCTTAAACTATATCAGCTCTTTCTGCAGAAACTCTACCGCGCTCTTAGTACAAGGTGAAAGGAATAGTCATGCCGCCAGCTCGCAAAATCTGACAAGGGATAGTCTTCTAGAGGGGAAACCAGGCCAGCACCACGAAGATACATCGTCAATTATACCGGCAAATTCTGGGCTACTAGTATCGGTTGGTGAAAATGAGTTGCCTACAGGCACAGTTCATTCGGAAAAAAACGTGCCGCTTGAAAATGGTTCCTTTGGGTGGAACGCGCCTGCAAAGCCGTGTGATGGCTTAGAAGTCCCCGGTGAAACCACGGGTGAAGGCATTCTAGCTGGCAAGACCACCTCACTCGAGGACGAGGATGAAACTAGCGAGGTTTCAACTAAAAGCTCGGAGAACGTTGCGAGTTTTTCAGATGCACACGACGACGTGAATGATGAAGCCTCGACACTGGAGTCGGAGAGCCGAGAGCATGACTTAATTGATGAAGGCTCGGGTATTGGAAAATCCAGCTCCGAAAAGTTTGAAGCTGGAGATACTCGGGAGTTATCACTCTCACCAAGCGACCGCTCTTCCAGCGAGGCTAATGAGTCCGTCATGATAGAAGGGTTGCAAGAAGTGCAACATGAAGACAAGGTTGAAAGAAGAGGCCGGAAAAAGGTGGCGAGCCTCAACGACACAATCATGGCTAGGAATTCCAAGGGTAATGATTCAGGCGTTTCCGAGCTCCCTGCTTCGAACCGACGGCAGCAAAGGGATGATGAGGAACAAAACACTGCTCTATGTAAGCTTACACCGAAGCAAAAGCGATCGAGAACAACTGTGAGGAAGACCCGTTCTGCATCTCTCCTTCTCAAGGACTCGCACGGCGACATAGCCAGGGGGAAGCAGAAAAACACTCTTTTGAAAATCAAAGTTAAGAGTCGAGACCCACCAGCCGGCACAGACGAACAGGATTCCGACAGTAGCGATCAAAGAAAACACAACCGGACGGGGAACGGTGGAAACGGGAAGATGATGTCAATGAAGTCGATAATGAAGCACGCAACTGAACGGAGAATCAGTCTGGAAGGATTTCCCCGTTTTTCAAAGAATGCTGAAGGACAGGGGTGTAAGGAAGATGGTGGTGCTCTACGCAAAGAGATCCGCAAGCGTAAGCTGTCTGAGCTCAATTCGTCAATGCCTGACCCTTCTGCAAACGTAACTTGTCGGCCTTTCAGAGTGGGACAAAGTATCATTCCTCGTGGTGAAAGGTCTCCAAGAGGAGCTACCAGGAAAACAAAGTCTCTAGCAACTGACGATGATTCCCAAAGACAGACATCGTCGGTTGCGAAAAAGAAACTGGAGTCAGGGCAGACAGGGAAGAGCTCATTAGCAGAAACCGAAGTTGTAAAGCGAAGGAGGACTACGAATCACCAACAAACAACCTCTACTTTCAGGTTTGGAGTTTCAAAGTTGCGGGATGGACTAAAATTGTTTTCGCCATGCAGCGGCATTCGTGAACCTGGAACAACGCAGACAGTAAAACTGAAGTGTGTAGAAGATGAGTTGGAGCTGAAGAAGCATTGCAAGAAGGCTCAACCTGTCAAGGAAAACGCTTGCTCCGTTTGTGGGAGTTCAAAGTCCGAATCACACAATCAGCTCATCTACTGTAGCGCGTGTCCAGTGAAGGTAACGAAATTTGTTTTTAAACGATTTACGAATTTTGCGCTCAAAGCAGGTCCATCAAGCTTGCTATGGAGTTCCTAAGGTTCCAAAGTCCTCGTGGACGTGCCGTCCATGCAAGTCCGAAGTCGAGAACATCGTAAGTAGTTTAACTTGTTAGCCAGTTGCTGATGGACGAGTGGTTTCATTCCAGGTGTGTGTCCTGTGTGGATATCGCGGCGGGGCGATGACTCGAGCTCAAAACGCGCAGACCGTCGTGAAGGGACTACTTAAGGCATGGAAGGCCGGAAGCGGTGAACGGCCCAAGCCTGGGCTTAAGCAGGTACGCCGATCGGAGAGAAACAGCGCCAGGGAAATCGAAGAAGTCAGCAACACCATCACGGCTTCCGTGAGTGATCCGAGCGTCGCACAATGGGTTCATATGGTGTGCGCCCTGTGGATGCCCGGGACGAGGTGCCTCAACCTTGGAACGATGGGGATGTTCGACGTATCTGGAGTTTCGGTTTCCAGGAGACGACTGGTACGTAGAGAAAAAACTTTGGTCTTATGGTCTTATGTTTTTCTCTGTTCTGGGTTCTTGTTTAGACTTGCACCATATGCAAACGAGAAGGTGGCTCATGTATTCAGTGTCACGAGGCGAAGTGTGCTGTTCCTTTTCATGCCTGGTGTGCTCATTCCAAGGTTAGGACATTGTTTGCTTCTTTCTTTTTTTTCGCAAAGTGATGATCCTCCATTACAGGGCTTGCTCCAGATCGAAACTGTGAACGACACGGATGGCCACGTTCGTTTCCATGGAAAATGTATAGACCATGCAGAAGCGAGCGTCTTAGAGTCGAGACGCAATAGCAAGTGTGCGCGAGCAGAGGTAAGACTGTCCCAGAACCAAAGTTTTTTCTTTTCTTTAAAGCCTTCGTCACAGGAATACAATGGCAAACCCAGTTTCGACGATTTGAGAAAGCCGACCAGGAAGGACTCGCAAAAAACTTGAGAGATTATTTCCAGCTCGCATACTAGACTGTATATTTTAAATCGTCTTGCTCTCGCCAGCAAGACGTGTTGGCTGTCTGGGGAAACTGAATAGATCTTTTTACTTAGTGAACAAACGGTGCGAAGACGACCACCGAATTGTGGCCTCCAAAGCCAAACGAGTTCGAAATAGCTGTTGTGTGGAGTCGTGTTAGTACTGCCTTGCTTCCAACGACGTCGTTTTACTTACCAACGTTGATCTCGTGCTGTTTCTTCACGTTTGGAACCGTATCAAAACATGTTACTAGCGGGTCAACATTCTGCCGAAAGGATTGTGAGTGATCGTGAACAAGCAAGCTATTCCGACTCACAAATTGGTTGATAGTTGGATGAACCCATCCAGTCTTGATAGCTTTGATGGTGGCAATGGCTTCCAGGCCACCACAGGCTCCAAGAGAATGTCCAATCATCGACTAGAAAGGCTCAAGTTACAATAGCAGCATTGCAGCAATCAGACGTACCTTGGTAGCGTTCATCTTCATCTCTGACGTATCCTTGAATACTTTTTTAATGGCATTCACCTCAGCCATGTCGCCAACTGGAGTGGATGTAGCGTGAGCGTTTATAAAATTCACCTGAAAACCTTGGTGAGAATGATCGAGACGAGCGCAAAGAGATAATACCTCTTCTGGATGTACACCCGCGTCATCTAGTGCACGCGTAATGCACGTTGAAACTCCCAATCCATCGGCTCGAGGATCAGTCATGTGGTAAGCATCACAAGTGACAGCGCCACCCAAGTACTCCGCAAGAATGGGCGCGTTTCGCCTCATGGCGTGATCCAAACTCTCCATCACCTGGTACAAAGTTGGAAAGTTGGAAAACCACGCAAGGAAAAAACAAAAGATGGAAGATCATACTACGTAAGAAAGATGGAAGATCATACCAGAATTCCGGCGCCTTCTCCAATGACAAATCCATCTCGATCTCTGTCCCATGGCCGAGAAGCCGTCTGGGGATCGCTGTTCCTCTGCGACAGAGCCCGGCAAGCAACGAATCCGCCAAGCCCGACTGGGATGATCGGGGCCTCGGTGCCACCGGTAAGCATAACGTCGGCCTCCCCGCGACGAATGTGATTGGCCGCAGCGCAGAAGCAGTAGTTGGAAGTGGCACAGGCTGTGGAGATGGAGTAATTCGGCCCCATGAATCCCAGCTCGATGGCGATGAGCGCCGAGCCCATGTTGGTGATGGTGTAGGGAATGAAAAAGGGAGTGATGCGGCGGTGGCCTTTGTCACCGAGCGCCTGGACAGCATCCGAGAACACCGAGAGACCTCCCATTCCCGATCCCACCACGACGCCAACACGCTCCTTGTCGATCTAGACAGACAATGCAGCGATCATATCATCGAAATATTTGAGGAGCTCGAGAGATTTTACCTTGCTTGTATCCAGCTCCGCGTTCTCTAGCGCCTTCTTCCCACTCACCAGGCAGTAGCGCAGGCAATCGTCGAGGCGCCGGTCGTTCTTGCCATCGATGTAGCCCTGGGACGAGAAGTTGCGGATCTGGCCGCCGAATCGCGTCGGGAACTTGGACGCGTCGAAGCGGTCGATGAGCGTGATCCCGCTCTCGCCCTGGAGGAGCTTGTCGTAGAAGGAATCCACATCGTTGCCGAAGACGGACACCAATCCCATGCCGGTGATCACCACGCGCTTCTTGGGATCTCTCTCGCGCTCCACCGGATGATGATCGTCCTTGGATCTGGAGAGCAGCAGTGACGAGAAGGAGCTGCAAGACATGGCGATATTACCATGCTTTCTGGCGATGGCGCCGAGAGGAATGCGTCCATTGCTCTTCTTCTTGTGCCAAATCCCTGCTTCCCACGACGATGGTGCTGCCATGGCCATTTTCTTATAACACCCGGTCGTGGTTCGATACCCAGAAAGTTTAGGTCAAATAGAATCGAGCTCCCCGGATTCGAACCCCCGACGAGGGGAGCTTGCGAAGAGAGTGAGGGCTTTGGTTTTTGAGGGAAGCGCAAGATGAGCGTCATCGACATTCTCACGCGCGTCGATGCGCTGTGCCAGAAGTACGAGAAGTATGATCTGGATCGGCAGCGGGACGCGCAGATCTCCTCCACCGATGGCTTCCTCAAGCTCTACACGGTTCTCAACGCGGATGTGGAGACCACGCTCCAGGTAACACCAAAATTTCCACCGCCGAGCGCCCAGTGAGGCGATTATCCCTGTCTAGAAAGCGAACGAGGCCGCCACGGAGAAGAATCGAGCTACTGTAGCCGCATTGAATGCCGAAGTCCGCCGATCCAAGGCCGCGCTAAGGAATGAGATCCCAAAGCTGGAGAAGCTCGCTCCTAGAAAGGTAAGCTAGCATAGTTTGTGTACGCCTGCGGTGGTATCATAATCAAGGAAATTTTGGTTTGTTTGTCCAGGTGAAGGGACTTTCCAGGGAAGAAATGGAAGCTCGTCCAGACCTCGTCCTTGCGCTTGCTGAGAAGATTGAATCGATTCCAGAGGGAACAAACTTGGGGAACAAACGAAGCAGCTGGGGCAACAGCAAAAGCGCGTCCAACAACAAAATGGAGATCAAGATCGACTCGGTTAGTCCCGGTATGTTTCTAGAAAAAGCTTCTATCGTTGCTTCGGAGGTTATAGTTCTTCTTTCATGCAACCTCTAGAGGACGTGATGCGTCCCGAGCAGTACGAGCACTCCGAAGAATCGAAGGGGTTCCGACAGGAGTACGAGACTCGGAAAGCTAGACAGGTAAAGTTGACTTGCACTTTGCTTTTATTCTTTTCTATTGTCTAACAGTGAAGTTGTGTTTTTGTTCTTTGGTAGGATCAAGGCCTGGATACAATAGCCGAAGGTCTCTCCACTTTGCGAAACATGGCTCAAGATATCAACGAAGTAAGAGCTATTCTATGCCTTCTTTCAAGTGCCGATTTAAATCCGTGACTATTTCTACAGGAAATGGACAGGCAGGTCCCTCTGATCGATGAGATTGACAGCAAGGTGCGGCATTCATTGTTTGTTGATCTGGAAGAAAGCTGAAGCTTGAGTGTTGCCGCAGGTGGATTACGCCAACGCTGAGCTTAGAACCACGAACGTGAGATTGAAAGATACTGTGAACAAGGTACCTCTTGCTTACTTTCTCGAGATTGTGGCTTCTTACCGGGGCTTTGTTCGCTGTAGATGCGATCTAGCAGGAATTTCTGCATCGATATCATTCTTTTGTGCATCGTTTTAGGAATCGCTGGATACTTGTATAAGTAAGTCGAAGATTTCCTTCCCTTTGCACCGTCTCATTCATTCTCTCTGCTCGCTTGATTGGCAGTGTTTTGAAGAAGTGACTAACGAGGCAGGCGAGGTTGGGTTGGCGTTTGATTTGTTGATAGTGAAAGAAGTAAACGTTTGTTGGTTAAATGAGTTCACAGGATATTCTCTTTTGATGCGTTAGGGCTCTTGAGCTCTCGGGCTAGGGTTTTAGCTCAGCGGCAATGTTCTTGTACAGCCTGACGCTGCAGCGCGCCACTGGGATCGTGTGCGCCTGCTACGGCAACTTCATCGGCGGCAAGAGCCAGGAGATCGTCATCGGCCGCGGTAAGATCCTAGAGCTCCTGCGCCCCGACGACAATGGCAAGCTCCAGACGCTGCTCGCGGTGGAAATATTTGGCGTCGTCCGCTCGCTCGCGCAGTTCCGCCTCACCGGATCCCACAAGGATTACCTCGTCGTCGGCTCCGACTCGGGCAAGATCGTCATCCTCGAGTACAATCGCGACAGGAACGCCTTCGATCCCGTCCACAAGGAGACGTTTGGGAAATCCGGGTGCCGCCGCATCGTGCCCGGCCAGTTCTTGTCCGTGGATCCAAAGGGCCGGGCGGTGATGATCGCCGCCACCGAGAAGCAGAAGCTCGTCTACGTGCTCAACCGGGACAACGCGGCCAGGCTCACCATTTCCTCTCCTTTGGAGGCTCACAAGTCCCACACCGTTGTCTACTCCCTCGTCGGGGTGGACTGTGGCTTTGAGAACCCGATGTTCGCCGCCATCGAGCTCGACTACTCGGACGCCGACCAGGACGCCACGGGCCAGGCGGCGCTCGAGGCACAGAAGCACCTCACTTTCTACGAGCTGGACCTGGGACTGAATCACGTCGTTCGCAAGTGGAGCGAGCCCATAGACAATGGTGCCAACATGCTCGTCACCGTTCCCGGCGGTGCCGATGGACCCAGTGGAGTCTTGGTCTGCGCGGATAACTTCGTCATCTACAAGAACCAGTCCCAAGAGCTGAGAGCTCTGATCCCCAGGCGAGCCGACTTGCCGGCGGACAGGGGTGTGCTCGTCGTTTCGGCCGCGACGCACAGGCAAAAGAGCGTCTTTTTCTTTCTCCTCCAGACCGAGTATGGGGATGTTTTTAAGGTGACGCTGAGCTTCAACGATACGGATATGGTGGTGACAGAGCTCAAGATCAAGTACTTCGACACCTTTCCCGTCACCTCGGCAATGTGCGTTCTCAAGAGCGGCTTCCTCTTTGCTGCTTCCGAGTTTGGAAACCATGCGCTCTATCAGTTCCAGGGTATTGGCGACGACCCGGACGTAGAATCCTCTTCTGCAACTCTCGAGGAGACCGAAGATGGTTTTAAGCCCATCTTTTTCCAGCCCCGCAAGCTCAAGAACTTGATCCAGATTGACGAGGGGGAGAGCCTCATGCCAATTATGGACATGAAGATTGCCAACTTGTTCGAAGAGGAAACGCCCCAGATTTTCGTGGCTTGCGGGAGAGGTCCTCGCTCGACGCTGCGGATACTCAGGCCGGGTCTTGCAGTGTCCGAGATGGCAGTGTCACAGCTTCCGGGAGTACCGAGTGCTGTGTGGACGGTGAAGAAGAGTGTCACCGACGAGTTCGATGCCTACATCGTGGTGTCCTTTCTGAACGCCACGCTGGTGCTGTCCATCGGCGAAACAGTGGAGGAAGTCAGTGACAGCGGATTTCTGGACACGACACCTTCTCTTCAAGTTTCTCTGCTCGGGGACGACTCGCTAATGCAGGTGTATCCCAATGGGATCCGACACATTCGGTCATTAGTGCGCATAAACGAGTGGAAAACTCCCGGCAAGAAGACCATCGTCAAAGTTGGCTCCAACAGGATGCAGGTGGTGATAGGCTTGAGCGGCGGTGAGCTGATTTACTTCGAGATGGATCCGACGGGGCAGCTCATGGAGATAGAGAAGCGAGAAATGTCGGGGGATGTGGCCTGCTTGGCTATAGGCCCAGTTCCAGAAGGCAGGCAGCGTTCTCGGTTCCTCGCTGTTGGCTCCTACGACAACACCATCCGCATCCTCTCGCTCGACCCCAACGATTGCATGCACATCTTGAGCGTCCAGATGGTGGCTTCCCCACCAGAGTCACTGCTCTTGCTCGAAGTTCAGGCGTCAACAGGTGGAGAAGATGGTGCAGTGTATCCAGCGAGTGTTTTCCTCAACGCCGGCCTTCAGAACGGCGTTCTTCTCAGGACTGAAGTTGACATGGTCACCGGGCAGCTATCTGGGACTCGAACGAGGTTTCTGGGCCTGAGAGCTCCCAAGCTCTTTGCGACGTCTGTTCGGGGCCGTCAGGCACTCTTGTGCCTCTCCAGTCGGCCGTGGCTCGGTTACATTCACCAGGGACACTTCCTCCTGACTCCACTTTCTTACGAGACCCTGGAGTATGCGGCCTCCTTCTCATCGGACCAATGCGCAGAGGGTGTTGTGGCCGTGGCTGGCGAAGCGCTGCGAGTCTTCACGATTGAGAGGCTCGGGGAGACTTTCAACCAGACGTCCATCCAACTTCGATACACGCCCAGGAAGTTTATCCTGCATCCCAAGCGGAAGTTTCTGGTGCTCATCGAGACCGACCAGGGGACGTTCACGACCGAGGAGCGCGAACACATGAGCAGGAGCGCTGCAGCTCAAGACAATGGGATGATGGAGATCGACAACCAGGAGAAGTCCGAGGAGGAGCCAATGCCCGACGAGCAGTATGGCTATCCCAAAACCGACTCGAGGAGGTGGGTGTCGTGCATCAGAGTCCTGGATCCCAAGGCAGCGGCCACAACGTGCCTGCTGGAGCTGCAGGAGAACGAGGCGGCCTTTAGCATCTGCTGCGTCAACTTTCACGACAACAAGAACCTCGGAACAGTTCTTGCTGTGGGTACTGCCAAGGACTTGGAGTGGTGGCCCAAGCGGAGATCGATGGGTGGCTTCATCCACATATACCGGTTTGTCGAGGACGGCAGATCTCTGGAGCTGGTGCACAAGACACCCATCGACGGCGTTCCGACCGCTCTCTGCCAGTTCCAGGGCCGTCTGCTTGCCGGCATCGGGCAGATACTTCGGATCTACGACCTTGGCAAGCGGAAGCTGCTGAGGAAATGCGAGAACAAAAACTTCCCGAACACCATCACCTCCATCCACAGTTACGGCGACAGGATCTACGTGGGCGACATCCAAGAGGTAAGAAAACACATTTGCTCGCGTGCTGCCAGTGACTAACGCTCTGTTTTGGTTGCAGTCCTTCCACTACGTCAAGTACCGGCGAGACGAAAACCAGCTCTACGCCTTCGCCGACGATAGCAGCCCCAGGTGGCTGACAGCGTCGCTGCACATCGACTTCGACACCATGGCCGCGGGAGACAAGTTCGGGAACCTCTTCTTCGTGCGGCTGCCGCAAGACCTGTCGGAGGAGATCGAGGACGACCCGACGGGTGGCAAGATAAAGTGGGAGCAGGGCCGGCTCAACGGAGCTCCCAACAAGGTGGAGGAGATCATCCAGTTCCACGTCGGGGAAGTGGTGACGTGCATGCAAAAGGCGTCGCTCATCCCAGGCGGGGGCGAGAGCGTGATCTATGGCACGGTCATGGGCTCTGTGGGGGCGCTGCTGCCATTCTCGTCGCGAGAGGACGTGGATTTCTTCTCGCACTTGGAGATGCATATGCGACAGGAGCATCCACCGCTGTGCGGCCGCGATCACATGGCTTTTCGCTCGGCCTACTTCCCTGTCAAGGTCAGTAGACTTCTTCCTTTTTGTCACTCTTTTTTTCTTCTTGCTCGTACTGACAAGTGTCTAAAATCCAGGATGTTATTGATGGAGATCTATGCGAACAATATCCCACACTTCCGCCAGACTTACAGCGCAAAATTGCCGAGGAGCTGGACAGGACTCCCGGAGAGGTGATGAAGAAGCTAGAGGACATCAGGAACCGGATCATCTGAGCCTCCCGCGTGATCTTCAAGCTCCCCTCCTGTACTACCAGTTTGTGTCTCTTAAAATTTTGGTCTTTGATTCACAGGATCTATCCAATGTAACTGTGCTTTTACTATGAAGAAGAAGACACTGTTTTCTAACCCATAAGCTGTGCAAAAACCTCCTCCACGCTCCCATGGTAATCCACCAAAAGCTGGATGGCATCTCCACGAGGCAATGCCATCCACTCCTGCAAAAACAAAAGCCCCGAGGTTTCCACACGATGTAAGAAAGAAAAACTCCCAAAGTTACCATGATTGTCAAGATGGCGGACTCTTCAAACGGTGGCTTCTCTTGCGGAGGAACCTGCTGCTGCTGCTGCTGCTCCGCGCTGCCGGATTCCGCTTTCTGTGCAGACACCTTGGACGGTGCGCCTTCTTCCTCCTTGAGCAAGTTGATCTGGAGAAGGTCCGCGAAAGGATCCGAGCACATCTGGACTTTGAACCATTCCGTGTGAGCAAACAGGCAAGTCCTCATTAGTTTCATGAGTTGAGGCTCCCTGATGCCCAAGCTCGCACTTAAAGTCATCTGCACGCGCCGACAAGATATCAGTGTGGATTCAGGGAACAGAGTTTTCGCTCTACCTGTACAGATGCGGCAAGAGCAGCGACTGGTGTTTGATTTGAGCACGCCTCCCCCGGGTTGCGCGCTAAACTCAACACCGTCTCCTTTAAAGGCTTGAGCAAATCCGCGTGCTTTGCAGCAAGAGGTCCCAAGTCCACCCTCGCGATCTCCAACGCCCGGCTATGATCTCCAGCCTCTATCAAAGCACAAAACGCTACCTGGAAACGAAATAATTCATGAATGAATTGAATGGATAATATCATCTCCTTGCCTGTTTCATTTGGAACAGCAGCTGCGGGTGGTTCTCAAAGAAACACGGGTCCAAGTGTTCCACTTCTTGAATTGCCTCCGGAATCTTCTTCTCCGTGATCAGCTGCCGTATTTGTACCGATCGTCTGTATTTCTCAAAGGCTGCATCAGGTGTCCCCTATAAAACAGCCGATCTAAGTCTCAAATCCAATGCACGCGATAAGGAAAGACTGACTGAATTTTCTGCTGGCACCATCTCCACGTCGGCTTTTACCACAGCCATCTGTTGCTTGCTGGAACGTCTACCCTTCCATCTGTAGCTCTTGCTCCTACTACTATCAGCCTCTTCCGCTCTAGAACAGACTGTATCCCCAGAACCAATGCGCGGTGAGGAGTCTTCATCCATAACGTCTGTCGTTCTTCCAGACGGCGATGCCACGGAATCCGCTGAACTCGAGACTTCTGGACTGGTGTTAATCAAGCCTCTGTAGACGCAATATTCCCACACCAGCTTGTCAAGGATGGATGTGTTTATTCTTATTCTGCTCAGCTCATTCTGTGAGGTAAAAACGAGATTAGGAAAGCAGTGATGTAAGAAAAAAAAAAAACGGATAATAAACCTTCAAAGCCGCCATGACATCTCCGCGCGTGTACCTTAGACTGTGGATGGCATCGTGCCTGGGAAGCTCCGCCGCCTGTGCTAGAGCTTGTACATCAACCTGGCACAGAGGTTGGACGCCTGAGACGTGACCATCTGGTTCGTGAACAGAAAACGGTAGCAGATGCAAAACAGTACCTCATTGAAAGTTTGCACTTCCCCAGACAGGTCTTGAAACGCCGGAGGAGGATCTCGGTCTTTAAGAAGTATGCCGGACGCGATATCTCCAAGCGGCAAATTCTTTCTCATGCAGTACGCGTTGTGTACACTGACAAACAAACCGGAGGTTAGGTAGCTTCCAAAGCAGTGACACAAACCTGATCAAGTAGCAAATCGCCAAGGAGAAAAGTGGATCATCGGCATGCATGTGAGCTTTCAAAGTGGATGCCACCGTTGCCGCCAGGTTTGCTCGTCTCGCTTCGCACCACTGCAACGAGAATGCAAATCAGTAAATCGAGGTGAGCGAAACTTTTTGATGCAAACCTCTTCAGCAACTGGAGAATTTTGATAATCACTATCATATATCAAGGCAAGAAGAACTCGCTTGAACTCCTCGTACGCTTCCTGCATATCGAGCAGCACTAAGTCGAGGGAGAAAGAAAAAAGAAGAAAAACCCACCGGATAAGCGTTAAGAGCGCAAGGCCCGAGCTGAGATCTAGAGCACTCAATCGCCTGCAAACGAGCAGCGTTTCCACCACCACGGAGAATTTCTATGAAGTGCTGGATGGAGAAAGCAGGAGCTGAATCAATAGAACAATCGAAGAAATCACTCACCTGCTTATAGAGCCAGAAAAGAAATCGCTGGTCCTGCATCAGCAGCGACGCATGCTTGGTGAGGAGCGCCACAGACTCGGTGATGGCACCACACTCGATGAGAGACCTAATCTGCCGAATGGCGTCCCGAGCAGCGACGTTACCTCGACTAGAATCATCCACTAGATCGTCCTCCACGACGACTAGCTCCTCCGCGATGCAGTAATCCAGCACCAGCGCATCTAGCGCGCCCCAGTTCACCGCCGTGGCCTCCATCGCTCCCACGCTCATAGCCTAAAGCCCTAACAAAGCGCCAAAAAACCTAATGGTTAAAAGAGTAATCGTGGAGAAATAGAAAAATGGGGAAGAGGAAGCTCCCATTGGAGTTCATCGCCGATGCGTCCGATCGGCGAGCTTGCTATCGCCGGTTCTTTGTGGAATCCGCCAGGGTGCTCGCGATTCTCACGAATGCGCGCGTCTTTCTCCGGGTGGCAGACGAGGATGGGAACAACGAGGCACCTACGACAGTAGCGCGCAGGAGGGAATCCAGGAGCACGGCAGCGCGATCGATGATCATTCCGGATCGCCGTGCTGCTGATCGGTAGCTCCGAAATCGCCGAAATCCTCTCCACCGCGAGCCCGATTGAGCGGCTCCGCGGCGATGCGATAGCGGCGGACAATCCACGGCGCAGCAGGGAGGAGGAGGAAAGAGACCATCGCGAGGGAGAAAGCGCCGAGCTTGGCCTGGAAACGATCACCGAGTCCCTCCTCACCGAAGAGGATTACGCCGCCCTGGTAAGCACGATCTCAGATTCACGGATTTCTAGCAGCTCGCAAGATCTAAGGCAGCATTGTTTCTTGGCATTAGGCAGGAGTGGTTTCTGAGCCAGTGGATAAATCCCGGACGCGAAGAACCCTAGATTTTGCTGGGCGGGAAGGAATATTCTGCTATCATTAGGGTTAGAAATTCGCGTTTATTAGTGGTGAGTCCCCACCAATTTGGCAGAGCCCCTTTTTGCGTGTCCAAAACAGAGCGCTATCATAATTAGCTAGAGAAGAGAGTGAGCGAGCGATAGAGATAGCGAGAGAGAGGGCGGGAGGGAGGGATAATGCCGTCCGGCCCTAAGAAGCGGCAAGCAGCGCGGCGGCGAAAGCAGCGCGAGCAGCGCGCTGAGGAAGAGCGGCAGCACCACAATGGCAATGGATCAGGTAAGCAAAAGGGCTCACACACACACACACACACGCACAGCGCGAGCTCACTGTTGTGTGAAGCGATGGCTGCTGATTGAGTGATTCTTCTTTCTCGCAGAGACGGGTAGCGAGTCCCTCCTGGACGATGACGATCTGAGCAGCAGCGCGGCCACGACGCCGACACCGAGATCCCAGCACCACCACCAGCATCACGAGCCCCCAAATCTGGATCTGGAGCACCATCTTCACCAACAGGGGGACGATGAGGAGCGGCGCAAGCAGCAGGACCGCAAGCACAGCAACGTGGAGGAATGGGTGAGGCAGTCCGCCGAGTTTGATGTTGGCACCCCACCGCCGCAAACTCCCACCAAGTTCCACGCTCACGAAGAACCAGAGGACGACCACCATCATCTCGCAGACCAAGAACGCCATACGGAAAAAGTCGATGAGCTCGAGCCTCCTCCTGCCGCTGCTAAAGATCACAACACCGTCGCTACTACTCCCACTGAAGATCACAACATTCCCACTGAAGATCGCGATACTCCCATTGAAGATCACGACCCTGCTGCTGCTGCTACTGCCGCTAGCTTTGAAGATCAAAAGTCCACTGCTACTGTCGAAGATGTGGCAGCTACCATCGACACATCCAAGCCCATCACTGCTGCTGCTACTACCAGCGATGGCGACCAAAAGCTACAGGCCGGTCACGAGTCCACCCCCCAAAAGGTAACTTTTTTTTGTCTCCCTCTTCCCTGTTCTAACAGTGCCATTCGATTCTCTTCAGTTGGCTGAGAGAGCTTCCGGATGCTGCGGAGTGCTCGATTGGTTGCTCGGCAGAGCTTCTTGAAGTTCTGACTCAATTCACGAGAAGAGCTCTGTTTATACACGATTATGATGATGTTGATGATGAGAAGCCAGAAAAAAAGAAAGAAAACGTATCTTGTTTCTTTTCTTCGTTCGATTCACGGGCTTCTGGCTCGGCTACTTTTCGATTCCTTGCTGGAGGTACTGGATCAGATCATACCCCGCAGTCGACCATTTGTTATACGCATCTGCGCACGTCCGGATCATAAAGTTGGCGGCCTCTCGTTCGGTCATATCCGGATGAAAGCGCCTGCGTAAGTTGCCAATGGGATCTCCTCGGCTAAAGCACGGCAATCCGCTGTCGATCATCAGCAGCACTGTGTTAACAATGCCATCCATATGCTGCCTCGCTGCCAAGTATCCTTTCACGCACAAGCTGTCCAAGCACCGACAAAACCATAAGAACACGTTTTTTAATTGCCGGGGACGCGGACGCCTCAACGGAAACTAGAAACACAAACCTGACAAACCGGTTCCAGGTCTCGCTTCTCATGACGCCGGATGGATCGATCAACTGGGTCATCTCGTGGCTCAGCTTGAACTGCGCGCTCTCGAATCGCAGGTTTCCCCCTGGCGACGTCTCGAGGATGAATCCGAAATCTATGTGCACCAGTCTGCCTTCACTGAAAAACGGACCCCATGTAAAACAGCTTAAACGGAAAAAACGGGTTTTAACTTACTTGTCGAATAGAAGGTTGCCGTTATGCCGGTCTTTGGGTTGTAGCAGAAGACTGGCAACTGCGTATCCAGCGCTACTTACAATAAACTTGTCGCGAGCTGCTTCAAAGCGGACAGAACCCACTGGCCCATAGTCCTGCTGGAAAAGCTCATATAGTCCACCGTCGCTAATCTCTCCCATTTGATTACGGCTTCGAGTATTTGGTACCACCTGGAAAAAGTAGAAGAAACGTGAGATTTAAAAGTCTCATAAGTTTGTCACCTCAATTATTCCTCTGCCATAGCCAGTCGGTAGAACACCATAAGGAAAAACATAGAGGTCTAGTCCCACAGCTTGGAAGATATCCCTGAGCAGAGCAATGACTTGAAGAGCCAGGACATCTTGACGGCAATCATCTCCAACCTGCATCAACCGAGTCGGACTAAAAAGTCTCTAGAAAATCACAAAACCTTGAAAATGCAGGCTTGTTGTATGATATCCTTGGAATCTCCCTCCTTATCCACGACATTAAATGTGATCATGATCGGAACTTTGGCAGCTGATTGCAAAGGGATTCCACTGTCCAATTGTATGCTTCGGACAAGCTTGTTCGGAGCGGTTGGCAAGTACAAATCGTCTCCCGTCACTTCAATCTTTTCTAATTGCCTGAAATGATAGTGAGCTACAGCGACTAAAACATGATGGAAACTTACTGTCGGATTGCACCTCGACGTTCTTCCTTCGGTAAGGGATACAGGAACCCCGAGATCGAGGTCACTTGGTCAAAAAATCTAAATTCCCGGATGAAAATGTCGTATGTCTCAGCTGTAAAACTGTCGATGATTCGTTGTTTAACTCGTGGTACTATTTCGGACAGTGATACACCCTGCGAGCATTCCACATTAGAACTTTACATTCTTCATAAATACTCCAACCTTGGGTCCCAATGAATCTTTGGCATCCTTGTTTAATTCTTCAGTTGGAACCTCCTCACCCTAGCATTTACGAGAATAAGGATAAATTACTAAGCAGTATGGAAGCCTACCTGAAGCTCCCATATCAGAATATGTGCAAAAAGGTTGCTTCGCTTAGCAGCAACCATAAGATACCCTTCGACAAGTCCCTAAAAGGTACATATATACGTTTTATGCTCACACAGAAACTATTCCTTACCCCATCATCGTAGCGAAGCGCTTGAACAAGTTGTGGCATGAAAAAGGTAACTCGTTCAGGTGGATAGGACTCCATTACACGAAGCACGTAGGCCATTACTCTGTGATGGCCCTTGTAAGGAGGAGTCAAGAACTCCAAGGCGCGAGTTATCGAGCACAGAGCCCAGTGAGGAAGTTGTTGCAAAGAAGGTGAATTTTCATCTACAGCCTTGGGAGTCACAAAGTATGGTAGAGCTTCCGGAATTTCCCGTAGTTCAGTAAGGTGTTCCTGAACAGAAACCGTCACAAAGATTTAAGAATTTTATATTTTCGATAACGAACCTGCACCATGACAGCCACTTCCGATCTCAAATTGTTGAAAGCTGGAAACCTCGCGACCAACGATAAAGCAATGCGAGGATCTATCAGCCACGCAGTTTTTGCGAACTCTAGTAACCTATCTGCATGGACGCGGAGCCTGGGGACAAAATCCCTGCAGCCATACAAGTTTGAATATGAATTAACAGAGTGTGTAGAACTTACTTTAAAGGGAACGCCCACGTCTCAAGCCTATCAGCTTCGTGTTGAGATAACATCAACAGCAGCTGCTTTACTCTCTCCTTCCCCGTCTGACCATGTTTCCCGTCAAGCTATTAGAACGCAGTATTACACATGAATGAAAAACGGCAATCTAGATAAAGATACCTGTACATTCCTAAAATTTGATATATAACCATTTTCCTGTGTCCCAGATTTTAAATTTTCTGATGGCTCATGCTGATACGACGTTAGATAATACACAAATGTTGACACGGCCTGTGCTTCACTTTGAGCATCACCCTCGGTTTTCCAGTCATACCAGCCTGGTTCAGCGGCAAACCAGCTCAAAGCAGATCTACAAAACTAAGAAATTAGTTCGTGTACATGAGAATTTGAACTTACCTGTAGATGCGGTCTTCCAGGAGAAATATTCCTGCAGTTTCGATAGACTGCAAGTTTTGTAGCTGCCACGCGCAAAATTTGAATCCTAGCAGCATAAGTGTAAAAAAAGTCCCGGTTGCCGCAGGATGGGGCGTAAAACGAGGTTTCTTCACAGACCCCTGAAGTAATCTCCCAATTAAAAGCAGCTCCTTTCTGCTATTATGCTTGACAACCTACTAACAATTATTGCATGAGCAGAAATACCAAAGTTGAAACGCGTTTTTCACCTCAAAACGGTCCAGAAGAAATCCTAGCCACAGGCGATGAGCTAATATCCCTTCAATCGAATCCTTCACTGTTACGGGCTCACCCGGTGTGAGGTGAGGTCGTAGTTTGGCTGCAGGACCACAATTTTCTGCACCAAATAAACCACGACTAGTGTCTACAGTCCACAGCCAAGCGTCAACTAACTCCGAAAGTAATGAACATCTTAACTGTGGCGCTGCAGAAAGGAGCCAGGACCATACAAAAATGCCAGTTTCCATAGCAGCGGGAGTGAAAATGTATGCGGGACACCAGCATAACAGACGCAAAAGTTGCACGAAGCTCTCAGATGTCGTCATTCTGCATAAGGCCTTGCAGGAAAGAAGAAAGTCAGTAACAATTGGTACAATGAAACAAGTGCATTACCATGTCTGAGAGCAGAAGGGCCGTGGCACGGAGGCAAGCTTCGTGATATTCTGCAGCATCGACACTTTCACCGCGTTCAGCCGCAGTAACGAACTGCTGTAGACACAACAGAAACCTGGAGAAGAGCAAAGCTGAAAGGGACGCGTCTTCCTCTTCCGGAGAAGATTTCCCATCCACTTTGCTGCTTAGCCAGACCGCTGTCAACGCCTTGGTATCTTGCAGTTGGTTGATGTTGATCCCAGCATATAGCTTCTTCATGCCCACAATTTCGCCCACGTAATTTGACTTCACGTTCGCGCTAATCACACCGGTGGAAAGGACCTCCACAGTTGTTGAATTTGCGCCTGCGGCCGCTGCTGCCGCTGCCGTAACAGCAGGGATAATTGCAGCTTGTCCACTCATATCCATTTTTGTCACGTCGAGATGTAGATCAGAAAATAATATGATAAGTTCACTCGTATGTGCAGTTTTCTTCAGTTTCCGAAATTGTTCCTTGCAAAAATAAAGGAAATTTTCAGTAACGTTTAACATCAGGATTACCATACCTCTAACAGCCCCTGCGTCGTGGCAGGAGCGAGGAGCAGCGAGTAAGTTATCCATTCTCGAACTCTCTGTTGCACAAGCATTCGACAAGCGACCATGGCACCTGGATCAGATGCTAGAGCAGAAGATGATATACCGCCAAGCAAATTTAGTAGCAGATCCACACAACGAGGATTCCAAAGAACCTGAAAAAAACTAGTCGTTTTAGCTTGAACTAATAAGACAGTATACTCACTTGTGGAAATCGATTTCTTAGTTGGCTCAACAAGCTATCTGCCATTTCTCTAATGTTCTCGTTGCGATGAGTCAGCTGTTGAATTAAAAATGTCGCATGAGCCATTAGCACTGAATCTTTCTCGTCTTCGCTGGCGGTAGCTTTGTCACACTGGAACACTCGAATGTCAGCAGAAAACAATAGCGACCAGCGTACTTACCAGCCATGTGATAGCTGCATCAAAAGCTCGGTGAACCATTGCAGAAAGACACTGATAAACATCTGGAGTTAATTGAGGTGTCTCAAGGTACATGAAGGTGCATATTAACGAGCTCCGAGTCTCCGGATTTTGAGTTCTCAATATGCCACCATTACAACTAAATCGCAAGACTTCAAGAAAGGAGACAGCGAGCAAATATGTAGCCTTGACGCCTGCTCAGAAACCCGTTAGCAAAATTACAGAAGGCGCAACAAATACCTGAAATCGTGCTCAATGAAGAGATCTCCACACGACCGCCCAGCGAGGCCGCTAGAGCCGCTCTTTGTGCTGTAACGGCTTTTTCGTTGCCACTACCTCGCCGGCTACCGGGATTATGAAGTGCATTCAGCTCCAGCTCATCTTCCATCCATTTTACTGAGCTGACCAGCTGCACAAACAAAGAAAAGATCACAAATTTGCAGCATAACGAAACTCTTCCTACCAGCGGTGGTGTAGCTTCGGTTAAGCGTTGTACAGCTGCTGACCACTGCGCATTCCAAAGATAAGGTCCTGCCACTGCTTGTAACGCCATCGCACTCATGCTGCCCATACTACTTGTGCTTATGGCGTACGATTTTAAGGACGATTGTTCCCTTTGAATTGGAGGTGCTAAGCCAAATAGCACGATATAAAACCACAAGTTGCGGAACAGCTTCAGAAGAGAAGGCTCAACTGCTCGAGAAGGCTGAAAATCGGAGCATATTTCTGCTACAGCGGGAAGCAGAGGTCCAAGCAAATCAGCACCGCTTCTGCAAAAGAAATTTTTTAAACCATTAACACCCACAAATATGTGCAGGACTAAGTACCTACCTTCCGCTCTTAGCTTCAGCAACAAGCCCCACTTCCGAGCACAATATGAGCAGGCGTTGCCGGTAGTCATTTCGCAAAACGTGATCCTTCAGACCGCCTGCAATTACGTAAAACGCAAGAGGGAGTGTCTGCGGAGCACTTATTAAGACAGAAAAATTACACTTCACCTACAAGATAGTTTTTTATTACCTCAACACGTTCAGTTGTAGCTTCAGGAGCTAACGTCCTGCTATGTGTAGATCCCACAGTTGAAAGCTTGTCCTTATAACTCTTCGTAAGTAAGGCTATGGCTTCTCTGTACGACTTCTCAAAGCCCAAGCCAGCCATACGAGCCACTGCGTCTAGCAGCTGCATGATCGATTAGTATCTTCACAAAGACAGATTAAAACATTACCCGAAGACGTAACAAGGATGGCGCTGAAGCGTCTCCCTCTTCTAAACACTCTATGAACATCGGCATCAACATATCCACCGCCTCTGATTTATTGAGCATCGCTGCAATTTCAGCAAGAAGAGGAATCACGTTCAGCTGCATAACAGCTACTGTAGGCTTTTCTTTGTCTTCCTGATCATGTTACCAGTTAGAGAAACGAGAATTCTTTCTTCTTAACGATTAACCTGTTCAGAATGTTGTCGAACATGTGCAGCCAACGACAAAAGAAAAGACTCGACTGCAGACCTGTCCTCGTTCCATCCCGCTTGAATGATAGAACAGGTTGACCTGACAACGCTCTTGAACAGAGCTCCTTGATTTGTTCCCCATGTATCAGCCTGTGATACAAAATGTGAGCGAGAAGAAACAACAAGAGCAATGTACTTACGTAAGCGCAAGTGCACAAGATCAAAAGCCTCAAACGATGTAAAATTGTTCGGTTCCCATGAGCACTAACAATCTCGGCGACGCTGGATAAAAGGCTCTCGAACAGCACCTCACAAGCCTGGATCCTCCGCCAGGGAGACGTAATGCACGAATCGGCCACATCCATAAGCAATGTGACGGTCTCCCACACAAGCCCGTCCGAGGAATTCCGAGAACTTAACAGCGACTTGGTTTGCAAGATTGCTGCCACTTGAGCCACCTCCATCTTCAAGCATATTGTCTGTTTCAAAGGAACTTCGCCACCATTTAACTCTCGCTTTCGGATCTGGAGCGAAGAAAAGGAAAACATCAGTTCTAGTATCAAGCATCCACGAGGAAAGTGTCGCGATCGCTACCTTGAGCAGTGGAATCAAAGTCTTGAGCTGCCTAACTGATGCTGACCGGAGCTTTAAAACCTGAGCGTCCTTGGACTTCCCCATGATGTTTATAAACAACCTTAGCCCGATCTTATACCTCTCCAAATCGTCAATGGACTCGTTCCCCCGAGGAGAGGAACTATCTTCGTCACTGGAAACGATCCACTTTCGCAACAGGCAATCACCAATCTGATCCACGGCAGCTTCGTCCACTCGGAAGCAATTCATCGACACTGCGCAGAGGAAGGCCCTGCACGGAGAGGTCGCCCCCTGCGAAGGATCGAAGCCTTCCAGCACGATCGCTAAAGATTTGCTGAAGGTGGAGCAAGCAACCGGCCACTTCTCCACAATGCTCACCAGATATCTCGCCAACTCCGCGAAGAAATCAGCCTCGGAGCTCCCAATCGCCTGCATTGCCATGGTCGGGAGCTGATCGATGAATCCCGCGACGTAGAGCAGTAGATCCCGCTGCTTATCGCTGCCAGTGACGCTGGTTCTGGCGGCCAGATATCGCGAAGCAGCGACAATGCCATGGAGGCCACGCTTCTGATCGATCAGCAAATCCAGGCGATCCTCCACGCCCGCCTTCTGCCGAGCGAGGACATCGCTCAGCCGGCGCACGGCCTCCAGCCCTACTCCCATTGCTCAAGGCCAAAATCCCACTACCCTAAAAAAGGGCTTCCAAAAGCCCTAGTCCTTCCTCTTAGTCGCTTCGGTTCCAATGGCGAATCCAGCGCCCATCGTCGCGGCGCCAGCTCCCGCGCAGCGGAATGCACAGCAGCAGCAGCCGCAGCAGCAAGGCATTGGCCAGATCCTGATGGGGATGATCCGAATGGCCTTGTTCTGGTACCTGGCATCTCAGATGTTTGGATTCAAGAAGCAACCAGTTGATCCTGCGATGTCGTCGATCAATCTCTTCTCCAAGGGCGAGAAACTGGTAAGATTTTCACTGAATTCCAATCGAACTTCACTGTCTATCGACTGATCCTTTGTTTTTTAAGGATATGTGGTTCTATCTATCAGAGGATCGTAAGTTCGCAGATTTTGGCAACGAACAAGCGCTCGTGTGGCACGAAACCAACGTACCATATGCTGTGTGGACGCCCGATAGCTCTCGCCACCATGTTCTTACTTATTCTCCCTCCGAGGTACTTACCGAGCCATGATCGCCGCTGCTAAGTTTTTTTTTTTTTTTGTTTTCTAGGCTGTGATGAAGCACAATGGCACCGTTTATGGGCATGTATTCTTTACACGATCCGGCTTCTCACCGAACCCCAGTGACCCAGACTACGACCATTTCTCATCGTTTAGCAGAACAGTTTGTAAGTTTAGTGATGCTAGATACCATTCTTTTCCTTCTAACCTTCTATTTCATAGCTTTGATCAGCTATCTTCCAAAACCAAAGACAGACAAACGGAAAAGTCTGTTGGAGGCCAAAGATGAAGCGCCGGAGGTTTGTGCATTGGGTTTCTCTTTGAGTTCCGAGCTCATGAAACGCTATGTTTCAATCTTAGGTGCTCCCAGAAGTCGTAGAAGACGAAGGAATCACCGAGTGGGTCTCTTTCTGGAAACCGAATGTGACTATGAATCTGGTGGACGACTTTACAAAGTATGTAAAGCTAGTGATTCTTTCATTTCAATTGATGTTTGGGTCGATTGCAGGTACTCTAGGAATGCTCTTCCACCTACCGTAGCAGAGTGTATCCTTCCTTGGCCTGTTATTGCGCATCCTTGGTTATCCTTGACATTTTTGCAGACTTAAACTTTGAAGAGACATCAGGAAACTATTATCCTACCGTTTTCTTCAACGAGTTTTGGCTACTGCGCGACAAGCTGATACGCATCAATGAGACGGCGACAGAATTGACACTGAATCTGGATCTTTCTCCGATCAGTCTCACTCGGTGGCAGCTTTACTTACAGATTGACCAGTCCTTTCAGATACATCGCTCATATGGGAGCATGCTCGAAGGTGAAGCCGACGAACTCAAGGTACTATGGTCTACTTTACACTAAATTCCAGAGTTTGACTTTGAAACCGTGCAGAGAGTTTTCCTAGAGGGCAATCCCATTTTGTTGGCAATCACGATGACTGTCTCCCTTCTTCACACTGTTTTCGACTTCCTCGCTTTCAAGAATGGTAAGTTTATTGTCTTTGTGGCACTGTTTCTTAACTCATGACTACGATGTAGATATCCAGTTTTGGAACAAAAACAAGTCGATGGAGGGATTGTCAGCTCGATCAGTTGTTGTCAACTTTTTCTGTCAGCTTGTCGTTTTCCTCTACTTGTTGGACAACGAGACATCGTGGATGATTATTCTCAGCTCAGGCGTTGGCTGCTGCATTGAATTCTGGAAGATTGGTAAAGCGATGCATATCGAGGTATGAGTTCTTTCTCCTGTATGCTCGTGAGTAATCACAGTGAATCTGCAAAACCCAGGTGGACCGGAGTGGACGGTTCCCGCTGCTGCGATTTAGAGACCGAGACTCGTATGCCAAGAACAAGACGAAGGAATATGACGACCTGGCGATGCGCTACCTATCTTACGTCCTCTATCCGGTTGTGTTGGGCTTCGCGATATATTCCCTTATTTATGACCGTCACAAGAGCTGGTACTCATGGATCCTGTCATCGCTTACGAGCTGTGTCTACACTTTTGGTGAGTCCACTGTCACCGCTTTTCCTTGTCTGTAAGATCATGTGTGTGTGTTGTGTGAAAAGGTTTCATCATGATGTGCCCCCAGCTCTTCATCAACTACAAGCTCAAGTCCGTGGCTCACCTCCCCTGGCGCCAAATGACTTACAAGTTCCTCAACACAATTATCGATGATTTGTTCGCTTTCGTGATCAAGATGCCTATACTGCATCGGTTGTCAGTCTTCCGTGACGGTACGTTCTCTCACCACATACTTTTCTTCTTTTCTTTCCATTTTACCTCTTCCCGAGTCCCGGTCCGTCCCCCTCGTGTCACTCACAAAGTCAGGCAGAGGACTCACAATCTGCTGCTACTTGCGCAGACATCATTTTCTTGATTTATCTGTATCAACGTTGGATATATCCCGTGGACCGCAAGCGAATCAACGAGTTTGGTTTCGGTGGAGAGGACGCGAGTGAAGTGACCGCTACTACTACTACTACTCCTGAGGCAGCAGAAGCAATCGATGGAGATGCTCCTGCGACTTCGATTCCAGAGCAGCAGCACCATAATGAGGACTTACGCCAGAGACATCATAACTCCAGGCAAGAGACGAGCAAATCCGGTGCCAATAGCAGCAGCAGCAGTAGTGACGATGACGACGACGACGCCTCAACGACTGAGGAGAACAAAACGAAGACAACGTGATCGTACGTGAAGCGAGCTAAGTTTTTTTAAGTTGTTACATATAGAAAACCAAACCAAACGCTTCTTTTTTTCTCTATCGTTCTCTCGTCCTCGCGTTCTCGTGTACCTAATTCGTTGTATCGATCCAGCCAGGCACGAAAGATAGAGAGAGAGAGAGACAAAGAGACAGATAAGTTAACACCTCTCTCCTAGACATCGCTTTCTAGACAGCCAAGATCGCGAGCAGCAGTAGCAGTAGTAGCGGCAGCAAAGAGATTCTCGCGGTGGTGGCGATGGTGGCGGCCGAGTCGTCGGGCGGAATAATCTGCCTAATGAATCTACACGGTTGAATGCTGGGGTCAGTGGTGGTGACCACGGCCTGCCCCTGGAAATCGCAGCTCGTCGGCAGCTGGTTGGTCTTCTGGTAGTAGTTGTTGTACGCGTACGAGGCGTTCTCCTGCGCGGTGAGGAAGTTGCACGAGCCACCATACGAGAGGGCCGTGCAGTCGGCGTTCGCGCACGCAAACGAGATGCTGTTGGCGGACACCGCCACCCCGGGCCGAAGAACGCACCACCGCCGCGGCAAGTACTGCACCCCCTGCGCGTTCACCAGCCTCGCGTTGGCGACCCCCCGCCCGCTCATATCCAGGAAATACTTTGCCTGCCCATCGTACGTGAACACCCCCCAGTGCCGCTCGAAGTTGCCCGGCGCGATGCTCTTCTGGTCCTCGTCGATGAGGCCGAAGAGGTAGAAGTGGATGGGCGATCCGGGGCGCAGCGGCGTGCCGCGGTTGGAGAGGACGTGCTGGAGCAGCCCCTGGTTGAACCGCCGCGCGTTCTCGACGTTGGCGTTGGGGTCGCCGTCGGTCGGCCACCCGACCTCGCCAACGATGATGGCCATGTTGGTGTAGCCCGCGGCGTTGAGCGCGGCGACGAGGAGGTCATAGCTCGCATCGAAGACGTTCGTGTAGGTGTTGGAGCCGTCCACGATCGAGTTGGCGGCGCCCTCGAAGAAGGCGAAGTTGATCGGGAAGTTTGGGTCCCCGTGGAGGCTGATGAAGGGGTAGATGTTGATGACGAAGGGCGCGCCCGTCTGGCTCAGAAACTGGACGATGCTCACCACCAGGGCCTGGCTCTCGGGCCGGAAGATCCCGCCCGAGGGGAATGGGGGCCGCGAGTTGGCCAGCACGTCGGCGTTGAGTGGGACCGTGGCCTTGATCTGGGAGTCGAGCCCCGCTCGCGCCAGCGCGCCCTGGATGTTTCGAAGCGCCGGGAGCGTCACGCCCTCGAAGCTTCGATTGTAGGCGGTGAGGAAGGGCTCGTTGCCCACTGCCACGTATCTGCCATTGTCATCGATCCATATCGTCGTCAGCAATTAGAAAAAACTAGACCCAGCCAAGAACAAGAACAGGAAGAACAGGAAAACTCTAGCGTCGATCCAGGCGACTCATCAATGCTCCAATGCTCTCCAAGACAAGCTATGTCGAACCACAGGCAAGATCATCCAGAAATATCGAGACCGAAGAACTTGTCAGGAATCGATCTGTCGAGAGAATATCGACGAATCCGCCAAGAATATCGATGCTCGCAAGAATCACAAGGAATGGGAGAAATATCGATACAGTCCCAAATTACCGCGAGGAAATCGATGCTAGAGACCAAGAATATCGACCGGGGACCAAGAATCAAGAACAAGAACACCAAGAAAGAGGAGAGGTCGATCAAGATACCTGATGTTTGCTCGCCGTCGCCCCGACACGTAGCGCGACACGTTCTGCGACACCCACAGATCCGCGGCCTGGGAGCTCTGCGCCAGGCGCTGGAGCATCTCATTGGGAATTCCCACCATGACCTCGAAGCTGGAATCCTTGGTGAGGGCGCGCAATGCGTTGGGATCCGCATCAAAGAGCTTGACGCGCGTGACATTGTTGCTCCGGAGCATCTGCACGACGGTATCGCCGGGGAGAGGATGCGAGAGCTGCGTGCCCCAGTTCACTCCAACCTGCTGCCCCTGCCCCAATGTGAATCCCAACGCCAGCAGCGCCACCGCCAGCGGCAGCCACCACGGCGATCGCTGCCGCGCCAGCAGCAATTCGGCCACCATCGCTCATGAGCGATCGCGCGGCATTCCAGAGAATCTTGAGATTGGAGAGAGGGAGAGAGGAGCAGCAAAGAACCAAAAGAGAAGGCGAGGAAGAACAGCGACAGAGAGGCTATCTATCCATCGAGCGAGTAATAAAAATAATGCTTCTAGGGCAGCCCTGCCAACGTGGCGCTAACGACACTACCAGTCCATGACATGACGGCATCCACTGGAGATTTTTACACTCGCCAGTTACCACCGCGCGGTCTTGCCAGTCAACCATTTTGACTAGAATGTTGACTCACCAGAGCGCTTTATAGAAGCAGCTTTTATTCTATTCGATCCATCATTCCAATTCCATGCATTCTTACGTTAAGCCAAAAGGGATTTTTCACTCGTTCCTTCAACCTTTAAGAAAATCCTCTGGAAAGACAGTGTTCTATGTCAACAGAGCCTACTGTGGCGGATCATTGCTAGAGCCTGGAATCACAAGCCACGGATGAATTTGCCTCGGCTGGAGCTGGAACTGCGGAGATTGTTGCTGAGCGGCTTGCTGTGGCGCAGCTTGCTGAGATTGCTGGGCAGGAGCACGTTGAGAGTGAAGAGTATGTTGAGCATAAAGTATCTGAGCTTGCTGCTGCTGAGCTTGTCGTCGAGAGAAGCTAGCCTGATGATGTTGTGGATGTGTCTGCCATAGCTGAGCCTGTTGCTGTGCTTGAGGCTGTTGAGCTTGAGCTTGAGCGCGAATGGCCTGACTTTGCTGAGTTTGCTGCAGTAAAGACTGAACTTGCACTGGGTGAGCTTGCCGTAGCTGAGCATGCTGCTGAATCTGTTGTTGCATCTGGACTTGAGCCTGTGGAGATTGCTGCGCAGCTTGAGCTTGAAGAGCGTGCTGGGCTTGCACGGCAGCCAGTTGTTGCATCAGCCTTTCCGTATCCTGCACCGCAACATGTTGTCACTCAATCCAGCACAGAAGAGTTCTAAGTACAATACCGAGCGGTGGAGCCTGAGTCGAGTTGTTGGTGTGTTGCGCTGATGTTGTTGTCGCAACTCGGAACCGTTTGGCGTTGATGGCAGAAGATTCGCAGGAAGCGATCGACTAGGTGCCAAACCGATTGATGACATGTTATTTGCGGACCAAGTTCTTGATAGGCTGGCAATATCCGGCTTCCTGTCCTCCGTTAGAGCCGGCGAGCTTGAAAATATTGAGGAACTTCGGAGCACAGGAGTGGTAGTAGACTCCGGCGGACGAGAAGGAGAAAGTGATGGCGCATCCTCATTGTCGATCTCGCTAAGGTCGACGATCACTGGAACGGTTTTCTTCGTCCGGGAGCTTATAGGATGTGACTCCAGCATTTGCCACGAGCCATTGTTGGTGAGCATCACGTCTTTGATGTTCCCGTCGACCTCACGCAATATCTTGCAAGCAACCAAATCAGTTCAAAGACAGAAAACGAACAGCGAACTACCTTTGCCATTTTCATGTCGATACGAAGGTCTTGCAAAGTCACAACCACGTTGCAGTATGGACATCGCCACGACGGTCGTTTTGTGTTCATTTCTGTGTAGTTCTTGAAATCGAAGCACTATACAGCCGCCAACTGCCTTGAAAAAGCTCAATAAATCATAACTTCCTTACCTGCAAGTGTTTGCATGCCAGACCCTTCACGGGAGTTGCAATTCGTTGCCGGCTATCCATGAAAACGTTCTCAGTACAATTTTGCGAAATGCCTACAAAAATCTACCTGATGGGACAACTTAGTGAGACTTTAGACGCCCCTTCCATCAGATCGTCATCTGCAATATTGCCAAGCCAATTCAGCTGTCCTGTCTATCAGAAACAAAAGTCACTTGCCTGCCTGCGAGCCAAAGAGCCAGGTTTCCGGAAGGTCCAGCAAAGTTGGAACCAAGATTGCATTCTTCGTATGAGCCACCAGAATTACATATGAAGCTGGAATAACAATGGAGTAAGCAAGCTTGAGCAGCCCCATTTACAAACCTGCAAAGTCTCCCACAACTTGCAATACATTATTTCCTAACCTGCAATATCTTGCGCACTCTGCCGGGGGTTGGGGTCCACTATCCTGTACGGGAACTTGAGACTCAGGTACAACACTATCGTACATACCATTTGAAGTGGTGTTCTTCTATCGACAGGATATCCGTTTAGGATGAAGCTCACTAGAGCTGGCGGAGTCAAGCACGACGGTTGTTCGACGGCGTCCCTTCTGATAGTAAAAAGCTTCTAGAAATGATCGTTACAAACACCATAAACTTTTAAAACATACCACTGGCGCAAGAGTATGGATGTAAAATTCGGAAACCACGGTCCTGTAGCCAGCCTAAAACCTCACCAAAGTTTAGTCTCTGTCTGTATAACAAGAATCACTGACCTCTGCCTCGATGTATAGCAAAATGTTACCCAGTTTCAGCCACGGATACAAGCTAGAACATTCCAATACCGTCAGGAAACGCAACTATTTGGGCAATACGATAGTCATACCGCATAAGGACGTCACCCGTGAATTTCTCAATGCTCGAGAAATCCGTTGGCGTTTTCACGCATGCAGACCCAAGTCTATCATACAGGTCGAGAAGCTGCATAAACCAAAGCGGGTGAGAGCCTGGCACCTAAAAGGAATGTACTTACTTCGTTGACAACACAGAGAAGATCTCCATAATCCACATTGTTAAACCATCCTTTTTGAACAGCACCCTGAAAAGTAACTTGGAAAGTTAGCATTCCCCGAAAAATAGATATTTAATTCGAGCACCTTGAAAGATAGCATCACCAACACGATCGCAGGACGAACGTCGGCATCGTCTTTCTGTGTACACACCTATCGGAAGAAAAAAAAAAAAAGAAAACATTTGCTCACATTGCATAGCCAACGAAACAAAATCGAACCTGCTTGAGCAGCTGGATCACATCGTGGACACAATGCGGGCTCTGATTTGCAGCGATTGCGCAATCCATAGCCCTGCAGCTCCAAAACCTCTCAATTTCGCAGCTCCAAAAAAAACTTTCTCACTTACTTGGAAAGAACGACGCACATCCGATAAAACTCACGACGATCCACTCGCGCGCCTCCCTTGAGCTTGCCTAGCATGAGTTCCACCATCTGGCGCAGCCACTCGCGCTCGGCCATAGCCGGCGGGAACCGGAAGGAAAACCTAGGACGAGCTCGTCGCGACAGCTCGGGGGGAAATATTAATTCCTTACGTCCAGGGATCGAATCTTTGTACTGCCTATTGTCAAATTAACTTAAGTTCTCTAAGTTGGAACCAAGCCAACATCCTGGGTGCTAAACCCCAGCATTAACACCACCATAGCCAGAGGAAGTAGTAGCACCACAACTAACAGTCCACCCAGTAGCCATTCAATCCATCCTCGAGCGATCTTCCATGTCCTCTTCTTCTTGCTCTTCGTCACAACTGGCTTGATCGCTTTCGTCGACGATTGTGGTGGTGATAGCGGTGTGTTCTCGGTTTGATCTTCTTCGTCCCGGAACAGTGGATCATCACACTCACCATGCTTCTGCGGCTGTTGAAGATGGAAGCGGTGGCGATCGTCGAATAAGTCCTGCTCGGCGATGGGATTGTCCCGGACACTCCAAGCCGCTTCGCTGGATTCTTCTTCTTCTTCGGCCTCCCCGTCGATTAACACTGAGTCGTCCAGCTTCTCGTCGGGATCACTGTCTGGACTGGATTCAAGTGCCTGTAGCGACCGCACGAGCCTCCTCGGCGTTGTGTACTTTGTGAAGTCTTCAGCAGTAAGAATCGATGCGCTTCGCTGCAAAACAAGAAAACAAAACGAGAAAAGATGTTATGAAACAGTGGAAACCAACACGAAAGCTTACCTCGGGTGTCGCTGCGACATTGTTGGAGAACTTCGCAACATCGTCTCCATTGGCAGTAGTAACCGTGCTAGCCGGGCTCTGATCAACGAGAGCATACCGCCCATTCGTGCTCCTTGCGGTCGCGGTAACGTCAACTTCTCCAAAAAAGTTCCCCACCACCACCTCCTCGGAGTCGTCAATCACGCAGCTCTCGCTGCTAGCAGCACACTGATCGTCCAGCTGCAACCCCTCTTCCATCTGCCCGTTCTCCTTGGATTCCAAGCCGGGAGCTTCGAAAGTCGCAAAGGAATCCGAGGCGTCTTCACTAGTGGCAATGCTCGAAGACCCTGAGGAGCCCGTCCGCTGCGCTGGAGGAAGCAGCGGGTACCGCCGGCGTCGCCGGCTCCTCGAGACCGGCGAGGACGACTCGGGTGACGTCGGGGGTGGCGAGAGGCTCACAAGTTGCGACTCCTGCGACGTCGACGCCGCCGCGGAGCACAGCTCCTCCCGGTGCTGCTCCCACAAGAAACTCCTGGAAGATCTCGAGCTCGAGCGACTCAAAGAATCCATCCCGGCCTCCGCCAAGTGGATCGAGTTGCCATTTGCGTCGTCCGAAGAGAAAGAGACTTGCTGGGCCTTGAGCGCCTGGAGCGCCTTGACGGCCTCGCTGCGTACGTGAGGCATCCGGTCTCGCCTGATGTGCTCGATGATCTTCCCAATCGACTCCGACTCCTCGGCCAGGGATTTCTTGTCCAGGCCCAGCAGCAGCGCCCTCACGAGCTGGAGCGCCGAGGCTTTCTGCTGCCACGCCGGTGGATTGCCGCGGAGAATCTCGGTGGAAGCGCGCAGAAGCGCCACTCCACAATCCGGCGCCACGGCACCGACACGCACCAGCGATCGAGCGAGCTGGATGTGCCCCACTGTCTGCCCGGAACGATCCCTCAGCACCGCGCTCGCCCTGGCGCACAAATCCGCGACCAAATCCCGGGGCGCGTACTTCCACTTCTCGGATTCCACCGCAGCCTGGAGGCAAATCGCCGCGCCCGCGGCCAGCGGCTCGATCTTGGCCGAGAGAACGTCGATGAGAGGGTTGCAAACGTCGGGGAAGACCTTGTCGGCGTCGGCCATGGCGCTGAGCGGCGAGATTGCGTACCTGAGCAGCGCCGCCACGACCCGGGCGCAAGATTCGTGGAGATGGATGGAGCTGCCGCTGGAGGAGAGCGTGCGCGTGATGGTGATCATAATGCGGGGGATCTCGGGCGCGATGAGCCGGCCATGGACGCGCGCCACGTCCGTGTAGAGCGAGATGGCGTGGGGGCGCGACACGGAGAGATCACGAGCGTCGCCGACCTGGGACAAGAACCGGGGCACGCTCGAGGCGTCGAGCTTCTCCACGCAGGCGCGCAGCGACGCCAGGGCGCTGCGCCGCTTCTCGCCGCCCTTGTCCAGCTTCGCGAGCTCCTGCCTCACCATCGGGCTCTCATAGCCGCTAGCACTGCCGCCGCCGCCACTGCCGACCCCGCCGCTGTGGCTCGCCATTGTTCGCCCTTTCTCCCCGTTTCTCTCAAACGGTCCTCTTTCTCAAAATGATTGATAGACTTTAGGGTTCTTCGCTTTTGAAATGCCCCATTTTCAGATAAACCCTTAAACACTTGCCAGATCGTGTCCGCTCTTCAGCGAAGTTTGATGTGAATGGTGCGCGATCGCAATTTGTCTTCGATCGAAATGGAGCTGTGCAAGACGAATCGAGAGCCTTGCATTGTCATTCACGGGGAAGACATCGCAATCGAAGGCTTGCGCTTTTTCCCCCTTTATCATAGCTTCTCCGTGATGGCGTGATTGGAGCCGAATCGATGTGAATCTCTGCTCGAGAGCTCATTCCTCTGCAAATCACTCACTATCAATCAAGCAATCCCTCCGCTTGACCAGATTTTCAAGCGTACCAGATATTTTAGGGTTCCAACAAAATAGGTAGAATGGGATAGGGCCAGAGATCGCGATGAGGGGCGGCAGATTCGAGCGAGGAGGCGGGGGCGACGGCAATGCCAGGAATGCGGAGGCTCTCCTCGAGTCGCGATCCGTGGCGGAGGTCCGGGAGGTGGAATCCGCGACGCGCAAGGAGATCCAGGACAAGCAGGAGGAGCTGCGGCAGCTGGTCGGGGCCAGCTACCGGGATCTCATCGATTCCGCCGATTCCATCCTCGTCATGGGGGACTGCTGCCACCGCGTCATGGAAAATCTCTCAGGTATGGCGCAGGGATTGGATCGCCTCAAGGAGAGCATCAAGATCTCTTCCTCCTCCTCCTCCTTGGCGGCGGTGGCAGTGGCCTCGATCTCCAGCAGTGGCAGCAGCCGCGAGGATCTCTACGGGGTTGGCAGTCGCGTGAAGTATCTGGTGGACACTCCAGAGAAGATCTGGGGCTGCCTCGACGAACACATGTATCTGGAAGGCGCCGAAAGATTCTTGCGAGCTCGCCAGGTCCATGGATTGCTCCTCAGCAGCGGCGGCGGCGGAGGTGGTGGCGATTCCAGCGCCGCCACGAATTTCTCGCTGCTGTGGCACCACCAGTGGCCAGTGATAGAGACATTCCAGGGACAGATCTCGGCCAGGAGCCGAGAGCGCTTGCAGGAACCCGGATTTGCAGCTAGCGACTACGCTGTGGCGCTGGCGGCCATTGCGATCGTGGAAGATCTCTCGTCGGCACAGGTTTTCTCCTTGTTCGTCGAGACGAGGAAGTCGTGGCTGAGAAGCTACTTGAGAACCAAGGTGGTGATCACGAGCTCTTCGTCTCTACAGGACAGAGTTTTGGTACTCAACAAAACGGTGGACATGATCCAGCTGACGCTCTGCCACATTGGCCAACTTTTCCTGGAAGTCTCGAATGGAACGTCGCCGCTGCTCTTCACCACCATCCTCACTGCACCGCCGTCGTCCCAGCTCTTTGGAGGGATTTACAATCCGGAGAAGGAAGTTCGTGCCTGGAAGCTCCACAGGGAGAAGCTGGAGGCGCGCATGGTTCCGCTGTCCGGGGAGTTTGTGGCTCAAGGCAGCCTCTCCTTCCTTGGCGTGTGCGCGCAAGAGCTCTTGGACGACGCTCGGCCGGTGCTCGACGGTGTCTCCAACGGGAAAGATCTCGCGGAGATGGAGAGCTCGATCAGGCTCCATATAGAGCAGCAGGCTGCTCTTCGAGAGGGCGTGGAGTGGCTCAAGAGCGCCTTTGGCCAGACGATTAGCTCGCCCTGGGAATTCTTGAGCGCACTGCTGTTGAACAGCTCCGTCAACTTGTGGGAGACGCTCTTTGAGAGCATGTTCTTGAGGAGGATAAAAGCCATTGTAGACTCGCGGATCGAGAAGATAACGATCATGGCTGTCGTGGAGAGGCTTCTCAGCTCGATCGACGCTTCCTCCTGCTTGCAACAGCCGAATACAGGTTTACTACGAAGTTTGGTAGACGATATTGGACAGCCTCAAACGAAAGGGCCTACGAGCAGGGAATGGCTTGGAGAGATCAGCTTGTACTTCGGTCCGGACGTTTGTCGTTTGAAGGAAGAGGTGGACGACGGGCTGAATGCCATCCTGCTCGATCTTCTCATGTTTCTTGGCGAGCCACAAAGTCCGACGAGGATCCTGGAGCTCGCACCATATCTTCACGAGAAAGTTCTTTCGTGCATGTCGCGCATCTGTAGCGAGCTCGAGGTGGAGTTGAAGAAACTCACGCTCAGCTTTAAAGATCTGGGAACGGCGAATGGACTGGATAGCCTCGTAACTTTGGAACGAGCTCTGTTCCTGGGAAGGCTCTCGCTGGCCCTGGGAACGCACCTACACTACCTGCCAGTGATCTTCGGGTCTCCAGAGCAGTGGATAACACATCACAAGAGATCGTCCGAAATGTTCTCGAAGGAGAGTGATCTTCCGGAATTTCGTAGCAGCAGAAGAAGAGCCACAGATGGGATTTCTTCGAGATTACAGACTTTGCAGGGTTCTCTTCGCAGTCAGTGGGACATAGCACACAACCTCTGGGTGTCCTGGAGCACTGGCGTCCTGGTAAAGATTTTCCTCAAGGATCTTGGCATGGACGATGGTCTCTTTGCTACGAGTTTTCCAAAGGTACATTGGTTAAGTTTTGTTGGTGTCACGCTGATATGACTTTACTTCTGCTCCAAGGGATGGGAAGAAACAGTTCTTAAGCAAGAGACGGACAATGCCGAGGGCGAGATTAAGATCTCTTTGCCGGGCATGGCTTCGCCTTACGCGGTGTCCTTGCTGTTCTTGGCGAACCAAGAAATATACAGAGTTGGGGGTCACGTTTTGGACAAGTCAGTGATCCACTCGTTTTCAGCAACACTTCTTGAGAAGGTAGTCGCTTTACTTTTCCACGATTTTCATTTGTGACACTTGATGACGACCCCAGGTCCTTGCAGCTTACGAAGGTTACTTGTCCGGAAGCGTCCAGATATCCGAGAGAGGATCGCTTCAGCTTCTCTTTGACGTGCGCTTCTTGGCTGACGTGCTCGTAGGCATCCAAGATGCAGCTGTTAAATCTAAAAGCCAGAAAGCGGTGAAAAGCCTCTTGTCAAAACTGTCCAGCAACTTGGATCCGATTGATTGGGCTACGTAAGTTCATTTATCTACTCAATCATGAATAGCTCATGGTTTGTTTTACTTTTCTACAGTTACGAACCTCAGCTATGGGAGAATGAGCGCCGCTGTTATCATCGCTGCGCTGTTCTCTTCGGCTTTCTCACGCAGCTAAACCGTCTCTACACTGACGCGGCATTAAGAAACCAGCCTGTAACCGATGGCAACACTATCGGCTTGTCGGCCTCGGTTCCACGATTTATAACTCTCCCTATCAGGTAATCAAGAAAACTTGGACATTTCTCTCCTCGTCGGCCGTTGATGTTTCTTCTTTTGTTTGCAGTATGCCTCTCACAGGAGGCAACGTTGGTGCGAGAACCATCAACGGTGGTGCGGGTGGCAACCAAGAGGGAGACATTTCGAACGCCTGGAAAGCTTACCAGCAGAAAGAGCAGGGTGGAAACTTCACGTTTGATGATTCCACGGGGTTGTCTTCTCTCGTCAATGCTCCTCTACTAAAATCTTTCATGGGCCAGGTACGAAGGAAGAACACTAGTCTGTATACGTGGTGATCTCTATGTATGTTTTACTTAGGTGGGAAGCCGACTTGGAGAAGGGACTCTCAAGTTTGGGTCGATTATTGGTGATGGACAAGTAGGGAGGCTCCGTGACAAGTCTGCTGCGGCAATCTCCTCAACGTTTGGAGATATGCTGCCAGCGCTTTCGTCTCTTGCATCTGGCGCAAGCAAGTTAGAAGGTTATGAAGCCTGGAGAGTCCCTTGAATGCCTCATGTGCATCAGCCAAAATTTAAGTGAATCAATCCAGCAATTTTAGAATAACACATTCTTATCTAGAAGGATTTGGTGAGCGGCAGGATTCGGACCTGCGCGGGCAGAGCCCATAGTCATGCTCGATAACCACTCTGGCACGCTCACCTTTACGGGTGAAATCAGCGCTTCTTTTTTCCAAGAAGCGCAGATTGATGTCACCAGATATTTGATGACATCAAACATATCAGCTTTAAACCAGAAATACCGCTACTCACGTCACTGTATAGATATCAGTTAAAATAGGTCTACTTACTATTTATGCTTAGTAAAAACCTAAAATTATTCTTAACTTAAACTTATAAAATATTAAACTTAATGAATATTCTTCAAATATTATCGTCTGCATGTATATATATGTGTGCAGCTGTTTACATGCATCAACAAGGGGCATTAGCACTCAAATTTGCTGAAGTTTGACAATGCTTGAAATGCTTCAGTATTGCAATATAACTTATTCTAACATGGCTTCAAATAAATTAACTTGGTGAAAAATAAGTTTTGGAATTAAATGGGACAATGAATGAGTTGGTAATAGAGAGATATGGAGATAATAGTAATATATATTTATATTTAGCACTTAAGTATGTAATTAACTTACTATGTTAATTAAGTAAAATAATTAAGTTATACTTTATAGATGAATTAAGTATTACAAAAGACATTCTAGCAAATAAATAGATAGTTGAAATAATATTTAAATTTACATATGATAGCATTGATATGCTATTTTACTAATTTAGTACAAGATTTAGAAAGTCATTAATTTTGCTCACAAGAAGGCTTGGAGGTACTTGCAATTTAGGATTGAATACACAAAAGTTTAGGTATACCTCTTTATTTGCAGCTTGATATTTGTATAGCTTTTGGATGAACCTAGAAATTAGGTGAAAGTATAAGGAAATTAATGTTCTTAAAATTTTAGGGTTTTCTGCTGTGTTAACAATAATAATAATTAGTAATTAAGTATTTTCTTTTGTCTGTGTGCAAGTAGTAATATATTGGTTTTGTTAAAATCTCAATGCTCTAACATTTAACACTTACATTATGGAAAATGTGCTTAACTCAAAAATCTAGTGAAAGTGACTCAATCCTTAGAAAAAAGAATATAAGGATACTCAATACTATAAACAATCAAGACTCTACAAATGAAATAAAAGCAATATTCTCGATTTCATGAATACACATCTAATATCTAGATTACTATAAGGAGGATGGAAAATGCTTTTATATATATATATATATATATTTCTGTGTACAAGATTAGAGTCACTCTTGTGGACGGAAAAAAGCAAGACCATTTGTGAAAGGAATATAAACATTGTGTGTCTATATATATATATAGACACACACACACAATCTTTCACTCCAAAAGATGAAAATATTGGTTAAATGGAATATCTAGAGCTTTTGGTTATAGATTATAGATTGCTATAAATTTCATGAAATTGTCAATGTAACTTTTGACAACAATGATATAAATAGAACATAAAGCCATAACAAAAGCATAAATCAACTATGAAATTTTAATGAACCAACTAACTTTCTATGTAACTGTCCCATATATTATATATGAGAGCAGACTCATTTCATTCATCTTCTATATCTTCTTTATCTTCTCATTGAAGGAAAAAAATGTTTAGAAACACTCTCATTGTTTAAATTGTAGAAAAAAAGTAGATAAAGAAGTATTAAAAAAGGAATTTTCAATAGCTATATATACATATATACACATACATATACATATACATATGTATACACATATATATACAAATATATACATACACATATACATATATATACATACATATATACATATACATATACACATATATACATACATATACATACGTGAGTATACATTTGTATATATATTTATATATATATATGTATGTACATATATACATGTATATATACATATATATGTATATGTATATATGTATGTATATGTGTATATGTATGTATATGTGTATGTGTATATGTATATGTATATATGTATATATATGTATATATGTATATATATATATATATGTATATATATGTATGTATATATATATATATATGTATGTATATATATGTATATATATATATATATGTATATATATGTATGTATATATATGTATATATATATATATGTATATATATGTATATATATATGTATATATATATATATATATGTATGTATATATATATATATATATATATATATGTATATGTATATATGTATATATATATATCTGTGTGTGTGTGTGTATATATACATATATACACATGTATGTATGTATGTAAGTATGTATATTACCCTTGTTAGGCTTAAGGACCATCATTTGGGGCTAAATTTGTATCCTCAATTAATATACCTATTCAGTATTTATATAATTGTTTTTCTTCATATCTTTGTGTTTCAAAGTTATTTATAATCTATATTAATAGTAATATATTATAAATTCAAGAGGGATAAACTAGGATTATCAACACTCATAATGAAAAGTTGTCTTAAGATGAGTCTAAGACTATTCTAGCAATATTTGTATAAACATCACAATTACAAATAATAAAGTGTTTTAGCTTTTTATACATACTATTTTAGTTTTATTTTTAATTTTAGGTTTTTATGAAATTAAAAGTATTTTAATGTAAAACTATTTAGTAATCAAAATGCCAAGATTGAGTAAAAGATTTATTTATTTTTCAGTTTTTTATATTTTAGATAATAAACTATCTAGTTCAAAAATATTTACTTTAATTTTGTAACAACAGCACAAGAATCAATGAAATTTTTTAAAATAATTTAATTTTTTAATTTTATTTTGTAAACTATATAATAATGAAAAAGAAAAATGATTTAATAAATCATATAACTTTTGGAAACTCTTTTAGGAATTGTTATTTTCAACAATCAAAATAAGGTGTTATTTCAGATCAATCTTAATCTCTATAGATTATTTTTACCTTGAGAGCATACAACCTATTGACAATACTCATCCCTGATAATGCCAGACTATTAATTAAATATAAATTTTAATGACATAGACATAGAGAATAAAATTTATTTAATTTATTTCTTCTAAATTATTTAGTGCAACTAAAAGCACTAATCTCTCCAATCTTAATTTATAACTTTACTTTTTTTCTTTTGTTATCCTTTATGCCTAATGGTGGCAGTATAAATAAATAATTTTGACTATTAATTAAATATAAATTTTAATGATATAGACATAGAGAATAAAATTTATTTAATTTATTTCTTCTAAATTAAAAAAACACTAATTTCTCCAATCTTAATTTATAGAATTACTTTTTTTCTTTTTGTAAAACTATATAATTTTGAAATGACAAACTATTTAAAAGTACCACGTAACTTTGAGAAACTTTCAAAGGGATTCTCATCTTCAACTGGTCCAGAATCAAAACGAAGCACATTATTCCAAGCGACCCACAACCTCTCCACAATATATGCTGATGTATCTTCTATGCCTGATGGTAATGGTATGAATGAGCAATTCTTATGCGTCTGCTGCTTCTGGCACCCAACTAAACTACCAATCTTTCCCTCATCTAGTGCAAGCCACAGATTGATGCTAAATGGCACACAAGGTGCCAAGCTTTCCAAGAGCCACACGCACACCACCTCTGCCACCCTTGCGTTGCCGTCTTTGAATGGCCTGTGGCCGAAAAACCACAACAAAGTCTCTGCAGCGATTGTTATCAGGCGCTGGGCACGCTGCTGCCAACTGAGGCTCGGATCATTCTCCAAAGCTCCCAGCTTGGCGTGGAGCTCATCAATATACTTGCCCAAGGCATCACTCTCAGCTTCCGCTTCTTCACCACCACCGTGATTCATCATCACAAGCTTGTGCACCTTGACAACATCCTCCAGGCTGATGATGTCTCCCTTTTCTTGCCTCATATCCATGTAATCTGCAGCAGCAACCAGGCCGGCAGGGATGGCAAGGGGACCTTCCCTGGGGTCGTAATTTAATCGTAGCATCCTGGCCCTGGTGGCGCCTGGCTCCAGCGTGAACGCTCGCGGAGCCACACACAGGTCTAAGAATTCCAAGAGCTGCATCTGCTTTCCAAGGGTAGGCTCAGGGACCTCCGACAGCTTGGGATGCACGGCCTCGATCTGTTGCAAGAGTTTGGAGGTGCCTACCTCTGGAACATACGCCCACGCTCTTTTGCATCCCCGCCGATGCCATCCAGGCAGCTCTGTCGCCCACTCCATAAGATGTTCTAGGGATCTAACCCTATACACGTAAGGGCAATGGCAGCATCTTCAAAGGTAGATTCGCGAAAAATCCGACGGCTGGGATTAGCTTGCGATCTTAGCCGTCCAATTTAGGGCGTTTTGTCTTTTCCCACTGGGGGTAAAAAGGATAGTCCTTTTAGTGTATATAATCTAAGGACCCCCAAATATTTTAATTGTTCACTGCTTCGTCTAAGGGTTTATTTGGTATCGACTACTTTGAGCTTCCAAGTGGATCCGCCTGAAGAGAATTGTGGCCTTTGTGATTGAGATGCCAGATCTTGGCATGCCAAGCAGAATCGATGATCAATTCCTTTGCTCGAAGTCTTGCACAGCTTCTCTGGCTTGGAAGCAGGAAGGGACTCGCAGCGTGGGAATCCGAGCCCAAAAAAATGCTGGTATACTTTAGAGCATTATCGTTTCCAGCGACAAGCGACAATCACACGAAAACATTTCGACATTCCCACACTCACCTGAATGCTCTGGGCACTGGCGGCGTGAGCAAGCATCAGTTTTCCATTTGCATCGCCGATGCAATACAAAATGAGGTGCCTAACACGTAAAAAGTTTATAGAACTCGTCAAAGGATAAATAACACTTGCATTCGTTGGACAAATCCTCGTTGAGTTACAACGTTGACTGTGAAACAATGCAAGATGGGATGGCTGAAACATGAGAACAAAGCAGACGCTTACACTTTTCAAGGCCTAATCCTTTGGTAAAGGGCGTTGCAATCAACCTTGCATCGACCTGGAGGAACTCACCTAGCATTAAGCAACGTTTCTGAGCTCCACCGTAAACACTCGCGGAGACGCACACAGGTCTAGGAATTCCGAGAGCTGCACCTACCTCCAACACCTTGGGACGCACGGCCTCGATCTGTTGCAAGAGTTTGGCTGTGGAACACCATCAATGCCATCACAAGATGTCCGTGTAAAAAATCCACTGCTACCTGGTTAAAGAAATTACACTTACATGCTACTGTGTCTCAGCAAGCTAAAGTAAAACTACTCTAAGGTGAGTGTGATCCAAACTTACGGATGATCTTGATGCTGCAGGTCCTTGGTCAAGGTGTGCTATTGCTGGCAGAATCCACTAGTCACCTGAAGAACAGTTGGAATCCATTCACCGTAACAATTCACTACTAACCTGCTCATAGAACTTATCCAGCATGAATGTTGCCACTTCATACGGTGGAGTCCTCCTCACTTGACTCTTTTGCAATAACCAGCCGAAAAACAGGCCGCTGAAAAAACAACTGGATGAATACCAAGGTGAATATTGAGATAATACATTACCTTGGTATGGTGAAGTGAATACCGAGAGCATGGAACATAATGCCTGCCATCATCACGCGAGACACTCTCCCATTTCCATCAACAAAAGGATGAATCTCAAGAAACTCCTTTGCTACAGCAGCAGCAAGCTTGATAGCAGCAGAAACTCTTAGTTCCGGGGAAGAAGCCTTCAATTCCTTCAAGAAAAGAAACAAAGAATAAAAAAGACCAAACAAACTAAAATGAAAACAAAGTATGCTCTTACCAGGTTCAAGCTGTTGAGAGCATGGTTGAAGGAGTCCACAAATGATACCATTCTTTGCCGCACCAAACTTGGATGAAGATAGGGGAGTTGTTCCTTCTTCCGGAGTTGGCCTTGAGAGAGTTCCAGTTTAATGGTACAAACCATCTGTGTGCGGTATTCTCCAAGCTCTTCATCCATGTCCAAGTCTGTCACGTTCAACGCTCTGTGAATCTCCGCTATATCATTCTCCGTTATTCTGCCTCTGAGGAGTGCCTCCTCGAATGCCGTTTTGGATGCGAATTTGTCACGCCCAATACAACCTGCTAGCACAGCTACCATCTGCTCGCTTGTTTTCTCTTGGTTGATCGGGAACTTGATATCATTCATCTCTGCAACCACATTTCTCCACCATGGTTCATTCTCCATGCTGAAGTCGACATTCATCTAAATCACACAGGATAGAGATGAGAAAGCTCATAGGAAAGCAAGGAAAAGGGACTACCAGGATTACCTTATCGCAGCACTTAGACATCGTGGATTCCTCGCTTGGCAAACTCTGTAGCAGCCACCATCGATAGTTAAATTGGCATCATCAAGAAGAAACTCGGGCGCTCAAACTCCGTAGCTTTCAAAGGGAAGGAAAGGCGAAGAGGGACTACATACCTTGTCACGCGCTTAGACGGCAATTCTTTCATAGACTCGCTCGATCCTGCGAGCCGCGGCGGCCGCTGTGCTAAATGCTCACCGATGAAGCCCTAGCGCGCTCCCCAGCGCTCCCAGCAAACTCCCCCCAAGCTATATATTCAAACTCCATGAAGCCCTTTCAACGGCCCACAATGAGCCACGTGTACTCCGGCATCTGGGCACGCAAGGAGAAATACCCATTCTGGGCATATGCTGCTATACCTTGCAATCCAGCTGCTGGATTCCGCTCGAAGCATCAGGTGATCGGCCCAGCGTCTCCGCCAGATGCTCTTCGAGCCCCCATGAGTTCTTGCAACTGGCGATCTCGACCGGGAATGTCTCCAGCTAGGAACTTGGACGCGAGGGCCCTCTCGCCATGCACAACCCGCCATCTCCCCGCCATCTTGCCATGGAACAGTGACGACCATCGCAAAAAAGCAGCGAGTTCTTCTGTGCTCCAAAACTGCGCAAACGAAGCATTTGGCCTTTCTCGTGCTAGCCAGTGTCCCGCTGGGATTCCTGCCGCATAGCAGCCAATGTGGAATGATGAAAGCGTGGCCAATATAACATGGTTACAAAATTACAGCAACATAAAGAAGTCACAAAAAAAGAAGTTAGTATAATTGCTTTACATTATAAAAACAAAAAAAACTGCATTTAGCCATAAAAATTAAATAATAAATAAAAATAAGAAAAAAAAAGCACAGAAGAAAAGGAAGCAAATACCTTGGGTCACTCTTTGCATGGTGTTATATTTAGTTTCTTGAAGATCTATCAAGCATTTAAACCACAAATTTTTTGTCTACTTCTTATATATGAAGACACTGACTAATGTACTATTTATATGCAGTTATCTTGCAAATAAGTAGACAGGTATCATTTAAAGCTACCTAAGAACACATTATATATATGTGTATATTACTAATTGAATGCAATATATTTATAAGTTTGTTAGTTACAACTCCCGATATAACTCTTTTGCTTGCAATCTAGGATTTTGTATACAGAGGATTGGGTAATGTTCTTTGCTTGAACTTGGGACATAATATTATGTTTTTATTCATTATAATATTTCCAGACTATATATTTATTTATAGTAATTGTTATTCATAATAATAATTTTTGAATCAGGTAAGTTTACATTAAAATATTTATATTATCTGTAATTATTTTTACTTAGTATACTTACTATTCAAACAAATAGTTTATTAATGGGAACTAAGATCTTAATATATTTATGTTCTAAAAATCTTAAAACATAATGAGAGGGATAAAGTAGGATTACGAAGTTATAAATACAGGTTGATTATCCTAGCCATATTTGTATATTTTATATATACAATATCAAAACATGAAATTATAAAAATAATAGATTTCTAAAAATAGATATAAATATTTTATAACTGGGTTATTCATTTGATACTAATCTATGGTAAGCCTCATACAGGCCTCAACAACACAGCCATCTCAACCATGTCAAACAGGAACTCAACGTCAGGATAGCTCTCACTATGGACCTTGTCGAAGCTCACTGTCCAGAATCAGTGTCTCACCTTTTTTAAGGCAATAGAGTGCGGATCCCGATGCTACCCAGCATTTCCATTTCCAGTGGAAGTCCAAGCTTCACGAGGCCCATCCCAGCCAGCACAATCCAGGTGGCCATCCCTGGGAGCTTGTCTCCCTTGGACCTACGAAGCTCTGGCACCGTATCCTCGAGCTTGGCTTTCTCGTGTGCCCTTCCAAGTCACTGTTTGGTCCTCGGGATATCGAGTCACTTATGTCATCGACCTTGACACAGCCAGCTTCACCATCAACACATTCAAGAACATTGTGTCCAACACGGAAAACATCCCACACAACTGGATGGCTTGCACGAACGCCCCTCCGGAATGGATCGCCTCTCTGTATCTCCTGTGAACCGGCAGCAGTGCAAACTTCGCGAGAAATCCGGGTGATGGAAACTTCACGTTAGACATGGAAATTACGCACAACAAGAGGGTTTGGGAGAACTCTACCACTGCACGATCAATCGGGAAATTCAAGAGATGGATAGGATGATCCTTGCGAGAGTCGACAATCCTTTTGCCGAGGAAGTCCAAGTAGGAGTCCAAATGATTTTAGATGCAGTAGTAGACACCTTTGTATATGTGGTGAAATTATGAAAATTAACAGTTCAAACTGTGGTTTATATTAAGCCCCTTTAAAAACGGCTTCTTGGGGGTGGATGGCTTGTGAATGGCCGTTGTGGCTCTTTGCGGCGCCTCGTCATGGAGCTTCTAAGGGGGTTTGCTCGCTGCAGGCATCGTCAAATTATGGTGGCCATCGTCATCGGCATCTGGATACACTGCAAGAGGGGAAGAAGCAAGGTGTGTGATGAGTGGCCATCATCCTGGCCGCAGTGGTGCCCGCAGCATTTTATTCCCTAGAGCAAAGTGGAGAATGCCTTGGAGCATCAAGTGAATGTCGGCAGAAAGAAGATCGCCAATGATCCTCGGATTCGCGAGCTCCTGCAGCAGGCGGCTGCCACCTTCAGCTCTTCTCGGTGGTGCTTGCCATGACTGGGGATCGGGAAACAAGGTCGCAGTGGATCCACTCTTTGCAGTGCAAGATCAGGAGGAAAACGTGGTGGTCCAGGAGGATCCTCTGTCCACGCGCAGCCAACTCTCCTCCATCGTCGTGACTCATTCTTCTCGACTGCTCATTTCGAATCGGACCAGCAGGCGAGAATATGGCCGCAAACGAGCTCCAGTGCCCCTATCAAAGGCAGACAAGGACTTTTGACACCGTGTTTGATCCTGGAGATGGCAAAGAAGCGGCTTTGCATCTCCATGATTTTATGCATCTGCTTCCGCTGTGGAGATGGAGAAGCAGATGAAGTTAAGAGATGGAGCCCCACATCAAACCTTTTTAACACAGGTTAGTCTCTTCTAGGTCATGACCGGGCCATTTCTCTTGGCAGCTCCCGGGCATGGTTCTCCGACGAGTGGACGAGCCGAGGTACGAGCCTTTTCGTTTCTTGGGTTAGATTTCCACAGGGATGAGACATGGAACCTTGACGCGAAAGTCTATTTGTATAGATGCTACTCTTGAATTTGCAGGCAGCACAAGAAACAAATTGAAATGAAAACGATTTTTTAAAATTACCTCTCTTTTCCCAGCAAATGAAGCTGTACACTAATGGATTTGTATCACTGTAAGAGAGGCCTTTAATTCTGTTCAAATTGCAGACTTTCCATACACTCCAGATTACGTTTGTGTCCACGAAAATCTTTTCCATACCTCATCCACAGGAAAAGATCGCCAATTCCAGTAACTTGGGCTTTGAGCCCTTGACTGCCTTCGAGGAGCCGGGCCGATAAAATACATGATTTCTCAACGATAGCATGATTCAGAACAACAATTGAGCTTCCAATACTTCGTTGTACGCGGCAGTAACTCTCATCCAAGACATTGATAGGGAGCTCGATATGATTCATCCTGGTTTTCCAAAATCTTTTTACATAGAAAACATACAAAGATTGATCATACCTTGTCAAGTAGCTCAGCAAAAGTTTGAACCCAGGTTCAACAAGTTTTACTTCATCGTCGCCAAATTCCCAGTCATGAAATGTACGAGGCCTCTCTAAACGAATCAAGGGAGCTGGTTTGGAGCGAGCTATGGTTATCCTTTCTCCAATCCTCGCAACCTTTATAGTCATTACGTGAAGGACGCTCAAAGCGCACACGCAAATCTCCTCCACTCTCGACTCCAAAGACTTGAAATGCTCCACAGCCATTGAGACAGCATTCTGGACCCCAGCGTCCTCGTTGAGCTGAATCGCAAGGAGAACTCTATGCTCTCCATCCTTCAGGGAGAAGCCAATCTTGCAGCGTTTTCAGTGTCCCAGCAGCGGTTCAGTCCGTCATCCAGAGGCAGATTTGAAGAGAAACAGCTTTCATATCATATACTATAAACTCGCTTCTTTGGCTCGCACGTAGTGAAGCTGATGTTGTCCCATTCAGCTAGCACCAATACATACTTGGCAAGCTCCACAAACGCTTGCATGTCCGGCTCCAAGAGAGGCAGCTCCATGAAGAACACGTAGTTTTGGCACACCATACCGTAGAAGACTAGAGCATGGAGCTTTGCATGGTCGGATGTAAGCGGCTCCTCCACGATCACGGCTTGAGAGATCATAGAACCACTGTGAACGTTGTTCGCGATCGCTTTGAGTTTTGCTGAGGGAAATATCACGTATGACGAAGGGATTTGAGCGCAAGTGAAAGCCTCATACAGCAGCCTCAAACTCTCAATCATCTCAAACAGGAACTCAACGTCAGGTTCGCTCTCGCTCTCACTGATCAACAAGCGACGGACAGTGGTCAAACTGGAGTAGAAGATGGCCGAGTATGATATTCCAAGCTTCATGACCACGGCTGCTCAGCTTTCGATTCATCGTCTCCTGCAGAACTCGGTCATCCCAGCCAGCAAGAGCGATCCATTCTGGGGGGGCGTACGTGCAATCCATCCAGTTATGTGGTATGTTTTCCATGTTGAAGGACACAATGTTATCGCTCGTGTTGATGGTGAAGCTGGCCGTGTCAAGATCGATGACATAAGTGTAGTGGACATAGGTTGTCCGAGGAGCAAATAGTAACATGAAACTGCACTGGAGAAAGCCGAGCTCAAGGATACGGTAGCAGAGCTTTGAAAGTCCAAGGGAGACAAGATCCCAGGGATTGCCCCAAGGATTCCCGCCTTGAAGTTCTCTCCGTATCTCCTGTGACCCGGCAGCAGTGCAAACGTGGTCCAGGAATTCGGGTGATGGAAACTCCACGTTCTCAAACTACAGATGGAAATTTACACACAGCAAGAGGGTGTCAGAGAACTCTCACCTGGAATACCACTGCACGATCAATCAAGAATTTCAAGAGCTGGACAGAATGATCTTTCAGAGAGTCGGCGATCATTTCACCGAGGACCTCCAAATTGGAGTCATTGTAGATGCAGTAGTAGACACCTTTGTAGCGGAAGCTTATGTAACCGTGGGTGCCCATGCGTTTGATAACGTCTGGCTAGCCCTAAGGTGGCGATGAAACTACTCAGGCTCAAAGAGCTTTATATTAAGCATTAAGCAATGAGTCCAAAGCTACTACTATCGCAAGATCTGGTGGTCTCTGTTCTTGCCCCTCTTTCAGATCCTTGCCCGTCCTCCGGCGGCGGTGGCAAGTTGAGATCCAGCTCCAGGTGCCTGCTGCTCCGCCTGGAATGATCTGGGCGACGATCACGATCGCAATTATCACCCGCAGTTGCCACCAACACCATCGGACTGTCGTTATCAGTCGTCGTTGTGGACGCTGAGACCCTGAGTACCTGATTGCTGTCAGCAGCAGGAGGAGGAGTGGCAGTACCCGGATTGTTGCTGTTGTTACTTGCCCCGACCCAATGGCAGCGCTTGTGGCCTCCCAGCGCTTGCCCGGTCGCGAACACTCGGTGACAAATCGAGCACTCGTGTCCTCCTGCCAGAGATCTGTTAGAGAGACTGGAGTCCCTGTACTGCTTCTCGTACGGGTGGTACCGGTTCTCCTCGTCCGGATCGTAGCAGTCATCGTCAAGAGTGGTCAGCGTCGTCGTTGCCTTGCTGCTGCTGCTACTGCTCGTCTTGATCGCAAAGCACCCCTTGACCTTCTTGTGGCTGGCGCGGTGGCCCCCGAGCGCCTGATGCGACTTAAAGACACGCTTGCACGTCGCGCACGAGTACCTCCCTGGTGCTGTTGCGGACGCCGCCGAGGTAGCAGTAGTCCGGCAGGAGGAAGACTTTGCGCGCACCCAGTCCACTTCCTCGCCACCTTGATCATCGAGATCCGCCAGCAACTTTGGATCCAGCGGAGATCGAGCTCGGCGATGATGATCGTCGGCAGCCACTGACGCGCACGAGGATGCCCGCCTGATCGTCTCGGTGTCACCAGCCCCGCCGCCGCCGCCGCCCGCGAGCATGACGAGACAATTGGCCATATCTTTCTCGTCCTTGATGTCAGCTGGAGCGGCAAGAACATGAGTCCGCCAGCGATTCTTCTGGCGTAACGAGCGGCGGCCGGATCTCCGTCCCGTCATTATCTTCTTGTTTCCAGGCGGGATCACTGGGCCTGATGCTGCTGCTGCCTCGCCTGTGATCGTCGTGGCGGCAGCCATCGCCATCGCTGCCGCGACGTACGTCGCCTCGATGCTGTCGCTGCTCTCAGGACCCTCCTCCTGATCGATGGCGTCGATCTTTCGCTTGGGATTCTTCGCCTTGTCGATCCAGCTCGAGGCGGCGGCGGCGGTGGCGATCTTGTGGTCGCGATCGAGAGCTCGCGGAGACGACGAGCCTGACGAATCGGAGGATTCTCCTCCTTGCCCTAAGATCATTGGAAATCTCCTGTGGCATCTCATGTGACCAGACAAGGCCTTACCGGATGGGAATCGCTTGCGGCATTCCAGGCATGCAAACGGCGGCGATGATCCTCCCAGCTCCTGCGATGGACGATCTTCTTCTTTCTTGATCGCCGGCGGCGGCCGCGGGAGATTGGCGTAACGATCTGGCGCTGGAGGATCGAGCTGCTCTTCCGATTTCGATTCCTCCACCAGGCCCAAGCTCCGGCTGCGCTTGGGATGGCTCCGCGGAGGAGAATCTCGCGGATTGGTTGGATGCATGACGCCGCCGCCGCCATCGATCATCGATCCGCCAAGAATGCCACGGATCCTATCCCGGCCACGGACTTCGTCCAGGAATCGCCCCAGGCCAAGATCGAGGCGGCAGTCCCTGGCGGAGATTCTTGCATGCCGCTGCTCGACCTGATCATTTCCATTCCAGGCCGTCGCCGCCGCCGCTACTTCACTCTTCCCTCGATCGTCGGAAATATCCTGCGAGAAGCCACCGATATTTCGACGATTCCCCGTCCGATCGGCCATGGCCAGCAATCCCAGCTCCTCGACGCGCTGCTGCCAAGATTTGAGGAAAGAAGGCGGAGGAGGAGCAGCGGCAGCGAAATCTTGCTGCGTCGCCATTCCAGAGCATACATCAGTACATCGAGCTAATTTAATCTTTGGATCCCGGAAGAGAGCTAGGCGCGCTAAAGCGAGGAGCTCGAAAGAAAGAAGATCAAAAAAGAGCTTTAGGGAAGTGGAAGAAGAAGGAGAAGGCAAAGAGCCATTTCTAAACGGCCCACACTGCCACCATCATAGTAGCTGCTTATAGCGTAGTGACAGTGGAGTGGCGTGGGTTAGTTAGTAAGTACAGTGTGCTCTAACTATTACTTAGTTAACACCCATCGCTTTCTCTCTCGCGAGCTCGCTTAAGGAAGTTGCTTTTCCACTTCACTCCCGGGGTTTAGTTAGCTAGAGTAGAGAAGCATATGCCATGTCATTGACTGGAAGTCAAAGCCACATTAAATTAAAGCTAAAGGGGATCTCTAAGCTAACCGCCGCGTTTAGGGCACAGGGGGCCGAATATTCGAGAGCAAGAGGACAACCGCCACGTGTCAGCTGCTGTTCACGCGTATTCATCTTGAATGTCTGGTTTGTCTCTCCGGCCATGGCGACTAGAAGACGCGAGCCAGCGCGAATTGCAGGCGCTCTTTTAGCGATTAGCTCCTAGGGTTTATGGCGGCAGCGCGTCTCTCTCGCCCGCGCGCGCGGCGTGCCGCTGGCCATGCGAGAGGATCGAGGTGAGTGGCCGCGGCGGCAGCGAGCAGCAGAGAAGTCGCGCTGCGCGTTGGGATTTCGGGGCCGGATCGAGGCTAGGGTTTTAGAGATCTGGGAGCGGGAGGATGGAAGCTCTCAATGGGAATTTCTACGGCTTCACGGCCGACGATTACTACGAGCGCCTGGCGGCCGGGTCGGACAACATGTCCGTGGACAGCGTCGCCAGCCTCCACACGAGCAATGGCGGTGGATCCGTGACGATGACAGCGGCGGAGAGCAGCGTCGGCTCTAACGGGTCGAGCAGGACGATCCTGATGCACCCGGAGCTGGGGATCAAGCGGGGCAACCGCAGCGTGACGGGCTCCTACAGTGTTGTCCACCCCAGCACCGTGGGCGCGCCGCCGCCCACGGACGAGGACGTGCTCACCAATGCGCTCATGGACGCGCGCTCGCCCACCGAGGGGCTCGAGGGCTACGACGACTGGACGCTGGATCTCCGGCGGCTGGCCATGGGCCACGCATTCGCGCAGGGCGCGTCGGGCCGGCTCTACAGGGGGACCTACGACGGAGAGGACGTGGCGGTGAAGATCCTGGAGCGGCCCAAGAACAACGCAGAGCGCGCGCAGGTGATGGAGCAGCAGTTCACGCAGGAGGTCCGGATGCTGGCGGCGCTCAAGCACCAGAACGTGGTGCGATTCATCGGGGCGTGCCGGAAGCCGCTGGTGTGGTGCATCGTGACCGAGTACGCCAAGGGCGGATCCGTGCGCTCGTTCTTGAGCAAGCGGAAGTCGAGGCCCGTGCCGCTCAAGCTGGCGGTGAAGCAGGCGCTGGACATCGCGCAGGGGATGCAGTACCTCCACAACCTGGGATTCATCCACCGGGATCTCAAGTCGGACAACTTGCTCATCGCCACCGATAAGTCGATCAAGATTGCCGACTTTGGCGTGGCCAGGATCGAGGTCCAGACCGAGGGGATGACGCCCGAGACCGGGACGTATCGCTGGATGGCACCGTAAGCGCATTTCTCTCTTCGTTCTCTTCGCGTTTTCGTGTTCTTCCTCCATAGCTAGACTTCAAAGCCTCACTAACCGTTTCATTCATTGCAGAGAGATGATCCAGCACAGGCTTTACACGCACAAGGTGGACGTTTACAGCTTTGGCATTGTGCTGTGGGAGCTCATCACAGGATTGCTACCGTTCCAGAACATGACGGCCGTGCAGGCAGCATTTGCGGTGGTGAACCGAGGATACAGGCCGGGCATCCCAGCCGACTGCCCGCCGGCGCTGGCCGAGATAATGAGCCGGTGCTGGGACGCAAACCCAGACTCGAGGCCGGGGTTCGCGCAGGTGGTCAAGATGCTCGAGGAAGCTCGGGCGGAGATCGTGCACTCGGTTGGCAAGGCCAGATTTCGCTGCGGCTGCATGGCTCGTCCCTTGACCAACGATTGAGTGACAAGATCTCGCGAAGAACTGTGATGATAAGCAAAGGAGAAGAAGAAAAGAGTGAGAGCAGTGGAGTGAACGAAGAAAGAAAAACTGTCCGGGTTTTTGAGAGAAAGCATTGTATATTGTTGGTAATTTTACTAACTCTTCTCTTTGTGTACTCTCTCTGTGTATGTAAAATGGACATACTTCAGCTCGCGGCGAATGCGAGTGAGTTTGTCGCTTGATCCTGACAAGGTGATGCTTGAATTTGTGTTCGTTTGATCCATTCCAGAATTGGAGGGATGCACGCGCTGGAGCTCACGAAGATCCTACACACACAACGGAACGGACTGGGTGTTTTAGTCAAGGTCATGGCTGTTGTTGCTTACTTGTTCTTGGCGACGTAAGACTTTAAAAGCGAGAGCTCCTTCTTGGCTATCGCTTCGGGCGAGAGGACCACCCGCGACTCGATCTTTACGTCGGCCGGCCTGGAGAAGTCATCCGTCAGGAAATCGAGGATCTTCTCCTGCGAAGTTATAACCGAAGATTGAGTGAGAGGCTTCCGAATCATTAAATGGGTGTGGAGAAAGAGGAGAGGAGCTCACTTACCAGTGGCTGTGAAGCGTCTATCCACTGGAAGAGAGGCTCGTTACGGAACCAGGTCAGCTGCCGCCGGGCATAATTCCTGGAAGGGCCACCTTTATCATAAGACTACGACCGCATCAATGACTTCAAGACTACCTGGAAGCTTGCTGAAATGAAGAGAGAAATTTCAGGAAGTGTTCTTCGGATGACACACCGCCAGCGCATCGACATTCATTCAAGTACTCCATTGCCTGTACGATGATGACGGGTTAGGCGGTAAGAAACCGAGATTTTTTAGAGTTGATCGCGTCACCTGTCGATATCCAATGGCCCGAGACGGCGGGCTTGAGCCTGGTTGGATTCGTAAATCTAGCAGCCATGACGCCTCGGCCAGGATACCACGACCACTCTCGGCGTTTTCTATAGACAAAAAATGAAAAAAAGAGAAAACACACGTCAGGCCAGCCATTTGATCATCATCTTGTTGTCATTACCAGCTGCCAGCATTTCTTCGCATCGCGCATCAATCGCCCTGTAAAGATCAATGCGGCGCCTGTAGAGAAAGTAGCACAGGAAATCGTAGTCCGTCTCTGGAGCGGTAACTAAAGCAGAGTTAATATCCTCCTTCACGTCGCTATTAGCTTCAGGTTTTTGTCCCAGAGAGAATCGTGTTCTTGGCTGCCCAGATGCCTGCAAACTCGACAAACGCTACCACGTAACTAACTCCGCTCGAAACTCTTTACCTTGATGATTGAGAGAGCTCTTCGGAGGCGATACCAGTCATTGCGAGTGAGGCTCTTGGCAGTCAAGACGTCCCCTGCTTTCTCCAGAATTTCAAGCGCTCCGTCCCAGTCACCCGCCTTTTGTAGAGCTGAAACTTCCGCATCAACTTGAGCAGTAATCTCCGGGCTCTCCTTCGGAGTACCCGGCTTACCATTCAAGTACCTACGAAACAAAAACCATGGCGTTATAGCTCCACTCCTTGCTGAAATGGCAGAAAGGATCCTTACCAGCGCAGGTAGAGACCAGTACCGCCAACAACAATTGGAACTTGTCCCCTCGAAGTCACTTCGTAAGTAGCTCGCCTTGCATCATCGAAGAACGCTCCAGCCGTGTATTCTAAACTGTTTCAAGTTGAGTCCTCTTTCCACGAACAAAGAAAACGAAAAAAAAGAATCCACTCACCATCCGTGGGATCCACAATGTCAAGCAGATGATGCGGCACGCCCTGGACAGACCAGTGACACACAATTTCTTGCTGGAATCCAATAAACCTCCACAAACCTCTCGCTCTTCCAAGGGCGTCTTGGCGCTTCCAACATCCAGCCCTCGATACACCTGCATTCCATTGCCCCGTCCAACGATCGCTCCATCGGCCCTAGAAATATCGGAAATCTATCGATACCTGGACAGAATCGGCGCTCACAATCTCGCCATTGAGCCGCTGCGCGAGCGCCAGCGCCAGGCGCGATTTCCCGACGGCAGTCGGGCCGGAGATGACGATCACGCGCCGCGCTCTCGTCTTGCTCGCGCCACTAGCGCTCATTCTCCACAGCGCCAAGCCGCCACAATGGCATTCCCCACTACTCATAAGAAAGAGGGTTTAGTTAAAAGCCTCCTTTTATTACTGTGATTGTATTGTATAAAGGATTTACTAGGGCGTGAAGAACCCCAATTCTTGGAAATGTTGCGCGTCAAGTTTGGGCAGCGATCCAGGTACTTCGATTCTCATGTGACTGTGCAGCGGTGCACCACGATCGCCGCTGTTCAAGACGAGCATTCGCTACTGCCTCCTCGCTCGAGAGAATTCGAGGGTAGAGGCACTCTGGTACTCGATCTAGACGAGACTCTGGTTTACATCAAGTGTGAGCAAGGATGCCTCGTCAATTGCCAGTGTGGCGAGGGCGATGGCTTCTACGTTGCCAAGAGGCCCTGCGTCGACGACTTCTTGCAGCTGATGGCTGCAAACTTTGAGGTGGTTTTGTGGACGGCCTCTCCACAGCCGTATGCCGAGGCTGCTCTGGAGCTGCTGGATCCCGAGGGGTGGATTTTTGCGCACAAGCTCTACAGGTAGCATTGCGTAGGGGGCGTGAAAGATCTATCCCGGCTGGGGCGGGACTTGAGCACGGTGGTCGTGGTGGACAATCAAATCTCCAACTTTCCCAGCATGCTTTTGCACAACGTGATTGCCATCAAGCGGTTTATCTGGGATGGAAGCAACGAGCAGGAGTAGGATGTCACACTTCAAAAGTTTGGGCAGTTGCTCACCAGGCTTGTGAGGGAGTCCCCATTGGACTTCATAAAGTGGCTGGACGAATTCAGGGAGGAAGGGCTTCTCGATGTGATTAAAAGCATTGGGGAGAGAGTAATGCCATGGTTGCCCTCCTGGAGAAAGGATAAGCTTCAAAGTGGTTTGCCTTTTGTGGCTGAAGTTTAAATGCCCATTTACGTGTTACTTTTCGGTGAAAAGTGCAATGAAGACTTCTTTAGCTTACACATGAGGCTCCTTTGCTGCAAAGTTATAAACTAAGATTGAGTGAGAGGCTTCTAAATCATTGAATGGGTGTAGAGAAAGAGAAGAGCTCAATTATGAAGCGTCTATCCACTGAGAGAGAGGCTCGTGACGGAGCAATCAGCTGCTGCCGGGCATAATTCCTGGAGGGCCACTTTTATCAGGAGGCTACGACCGCTTCAATGACTTCAAAGCTACCTGGAAGCTCCCTCGGATGACAGACCGCCAGCGCATCGGCTCTCATTCAAGTGCTCCATTGCCTGTACGATGAAGACTTCCTAGAGTTGATCGAGTCACCTGTTGATATGCGATGGCCAGAGAAGCAGCCATGGCTCCTCAGCCAGCATACCACGACCGCTCTCGTCGTTTTCTGTAGAGAAAAAAATGAAAACACACGTCAGGCCAACTATTTGATCGTGTTCCAGCCAGGCCAGCATTTCTTCGTATCTAATCGCCCTGTAAAGATCAGCGCCGCGCCTGTAGAGAAAGCAGCACAGGAGCTCTCTGGAGCGGTAGCTGAAGCAGAGTCCATTATCTGTGTCCCAAGTTCTTCGGATGCCTGCAAACTTGACAGATGCGTGAGAACAAACCACGTAGATAACTCCGCTCAAAACTCTTACCTTGATGATTGAGAGTGCGATACCAGTCATCGCGAGTGAGGCTTCTGGCAGTCGAGACATGAAATATCGGAAATCTAGCGATACCTGCACACACTCTCGCCATTGAGCCGCTGCGCGAGCGCCAGGCGCGACTTGGCGACGGCAGTCGGGCCGGAGATGACGATCACGTCGCCGCGCTCTCTTCTTGCCTGCGCTGGCGACGCTGCCACAATGGCAATAGAACAGAAGCTTTAGTCAAAAGGCCTTCGCTTAATTAACCAAATTCTAAAGGTTGTATATATAAAGGATGTATTAGGGCTGGATGAACCCTAATTCAGAAAAGGTTTCCAAATGTTGCGCGTCAAGTTTGGCCAGCGATCCAGGTACTTCGACTCTCAGGTGACTTTGCAGCGGTGCACCACGATCGCCGCTGTGCAAGACGAGAACTCGCTACTGCCTCCGCGCTCGAGAGCATTCGAGGGTAAAGGTACCCTGGTGCTTGATTTAGATGAGACTCTGGTTTACATCAAGTGTGAGCGGGGATGCCCCTTTAATTGCCAGTGCGGTGAGGGCGACGGCTTCTACGTTGCCAAGAGGCCCTGCGTTGACGACTTCTTGCAGTTGATGGCTGCACGTTTCGAGCTGGTTTTGTGGACGGCCTCTCCGCAGGCGTATGCGGAAGCTGCACTGGGACTGCTGGATCCTGAGGGTCGGATTTTCGAGCACAGGCTCTACAGGCAGCACTGTGTAGGGGGGCTCAAGGATATCTCCAGGCTTGGGCGGGAGTTAAACATGGTGGTTGTGGTGGACGATCAAATCTCCAACTTTCCTAGCACGCTTTTGGCTAATGCCATTGCCATCAAGCGGTTTATTAGGGATGGAAGTGATGAGCAGGAGCAGGATATCACACTTCAAAAGCTTGGGCAGTTGCTCACCAAGCTAACGTGTAATTACCCTCGAGACTTTGTAAAAGGCCTTGATGAATTGAGGGAGCAAGGGCTTCTAGATGCGATCAAAGGCATTGGGAGAGCAATTCCGTGGCTGCCTTCGTGGAGAAGGGACCGGCTTCAAAGTGGTGTGCCTCTTGCAGCTAAGACTAATATGCCAGTCTATGTGCCACTTCCTGCTGAGGAGGAATGTAATGAAGGCTGTAGTGTTCACACGCGGCTTTAGTTTGAATCTCTTTAAAAAGTTGATATTTTAATACCCATATCTTTATAGTGATAGACAGTGAGGGAGTTTATTATTAATACGAAAGGTTGCGTGTTTCATTTGTCTTTCATTTGAATGAGTTTGTGTCTAGAATTTTATTAACATTTACTTTTTGATATAAATCTTGCTAAAATAAAATTATGAAGTAAAGTATATTTCTTTCACAATAAATAGTGGTAACGCTAAGCTTAACATAACAAAACATGCAAACTTTAAGCTACATTACTAAGTGCAGCTTTTCTCATTAAAAAACATCCTGTAAGCAAGCATATAAACTTGCATAAAGGGCATACCAAATTAGCACAATATGGTATTTGTTTGTATTATCAAATAAAATTCTAAATATTGCTTATGAACCTCATAAACCTTTAAAGATATTTAGGTTCGTGATAAAATTATAAAAATCTATACGCCATCTTTACAAATATACAGTATTCGGAAACGTATTTTTATTTTTGGAGTATTTTTATATTTAGAAATGTTAAGAAAACAAATGGTAAGAAATTCTGGAAAGCTATCTTATGTACCTTTACAACTTCTTAAAGGAATTATTAGGCTATTTTGACGTCAAAATACCTCAGCCGCCCTCCAAACCATTATCAAATTCCACAGAAAACTTTTACCAAAGTAATTCTAGTTTCATTGTGTTTTTGGCAACTTAAAATATTAGTTCTATTACCAAGGAGAAATGTTAACCAAAATGAAAGGGCTTAATTGCAGAAACATAGTATTGATTAATTTAAACCACCCAGTGCCTTTTAACCTTCAATGAAGAAATGCTGATCTACGTACCCTGACCCATTCCAGAGTTGGAGGGATGCGAGCGCTCGAGGATCCTACACACACACAACGGAACAGACTCGGTGTTTTTAGCCAAGGTCGTGGCTGTTGCTTGCTTGTTCTTGGCGACGCAAGACTTTAAAAGCCAGAGCTCCTTCCTGGCTATCGCTTCGGGCGAGAGGCGACTCGATCTTTACAGGAAATCGAGGCTCCTTTGCTGCAAAGTTATAAACGAAGATTGAGTGAGAGGCTTCTGAATCATTGAATGGGTGTAGAGAAAGAGAGGAGCTCAATTATGAAGCGTCTATCCACTGAGAGAGAGGCTCGTGACGGAGCGATCAGCTGCTGCCGGGCATAATTCCTGGAGGGCCACTTTTATCAGGAGGCTACGACCGCTTCAATGACTTCAAAGCTACCTGGAAGCTCCCTCGGATGACAGACCGCCAGCGCATCGGCTCTCATTCAAGTGCTCCATTGCCTGTACGATGAAGACTGCCTAGAGTTGATCGAGTCACCTGTTGATATGCGATGGCCAGAGAAGCAGCCATGGCTCCTCAGCCAGCATACCACGACCGCTCTCGTCGTTTTCTGTAGAGAAAAAAATGAAAACACACGTCAGGCCAACTATTTGATCGTGTTCCAGCCAGGCCAGCATTTCTTCGTATCTAATCGCCCTGTAAAGATCAACGCCGCGCCTGTAGAGAAAGCAGCACAGGAGCTCTCTGGAGCAGAGTCCATTATCTATGTCCCAAGTTCTTCGGATGCCTGCAAACTTGACAGATGCGTGAGAACAAACCACGTAGATAACTCCGCTCAAAATTCTTACCTTGATGATTGAGAGTGCTCTCCGGAGGCGATACCAGTCATCGCGAGTGAGGCTCCTGGCAGTCGAGAGATCTCCTGCTTTCTCCAGAAAATATCAAGCGCTCCGTCCCAGTCACCCGCCTTGGAAACTTCCGTATCAACTTGAGCAGTAATCTCCGGGCTCTCCTTTGGAAGTACCTACGAAACAAAACCATGGCGTTATAGCTTCACTCGTTGCTTGGAAGTGGTAGGAAAAAGGGTTCCTTTCCACCGCAATAAACAACAATTGGAAGTTGTCCCCTCGGAGTCACTTTGTAAGTAGCTCGTCCAAGAACGCTCCAGCCGTGTATTCCAAACAGTTTCAAGTTTAGTCCTCTTTCAAAGAAAAAAAGAAATCCAGTAGCATCCACTCGCCATTCCTGAGTGGGTGCTATTCACAATGTCAAGCTGGTGAAGCGCCCTCGACAGACCAATGGCAAAACAAAATCACCCCTCGACACACCTGTCCATTGCCCCATCCAACGATCGCTCCATCGGCCCTAGAAATATCGGAAATCTAGAATACCTTCACTCTCGCTGCGCGAGCGCCAGCTTGGCGACGGCAGTCTGGCCGGAGATGACGATCCGCGCCTCTTCGCTCTCTCCATTCGGCATTCCTAAAAAGTAATATATTGGATGAGCCCTAATTCAAACAAGGGTTTCAGAATGTTGCGCGTCAAGTTTGGGCAGCGATCCAGGTACTTCGACTCTCAGGTGGCTTTGCAGCGGTGCACAATTGCCGCTGTGCAAGACGAGCACTCGCTACTGCCTCCGCGCTCGACAGCATTCGAGGGTAAAGGTACCCTGGTGCTTGATTTAGATGAGACTCTGGTTTACATCAAGTGTGAGCGGGGATGCCCCTTTAATTGCCAGTGTGGTGAGGGCGATGGCTTCTACGTTGCCAAGAGGCCCTGCGTTGACGACTTCTTGCAGTTGATGGCTGCACGTTTCGAGCTGGTTTTGTGGACGGCCTCTCCGCAGGCGTATGCGGAAGCTGCATTGGGACTGCTGGATCCCGAGGGACAAATTTTTACTTATAGGCTTTATTGGCAACATTGCATAGGGGGATTGAAGGATATCTCCAGGCTTGGGCGGGAGTTAAGCATGGTTGTTGTGGTGGATGATCAAATCTCCAACTTTCCAAGCATGCTTTTAGCTAATGCCATTGCCATCAAGAGGTTTATTAGGGATGGAAGTGATGAGCAAGAGCAAGATATCACACTTCAAAAGCTTGGACAGTTGCTCACAACACTTGCTTGTGATTACCCACTGGACTTTGTGAAAGGGCTTAATAAGTTCAGGGAGCAAGGACTTTTAGATGTGATTAAAGGCGTTGAAGGGAAAGTGACACCATGGTTGCCCTCTTGGAAAAGGGATCAACTTCAAAAGGGGGTGCCTTTAGCAGTCCAAGTTGATATGCCAGTTTATATACCACTTCTTGGTGAAGAGAATTGCGATGAAGAATTTCTGAGTTCAGTACGTATTAATCCATAATTTTAATTTTGATGTTTTGCTTATTTATTTCAATAATTTTTGTTTTAAGAGTAAAAGAAAAATATTCCATTCACTATGCTCTTGATAAATGCTTAGGTGGCCATTTTCCTCTCAAGATTTCCAAAGTTTTGCAAATAACTCTTTCCAAAAGTTTATTTAAATAAATATATAGAATTTAACATTTATTTTATTATATGAGAAATTTTAGTTTTTAGGTATTTTTAGTCACTTAATATGCAATTATATCTCCAATATTCTTAAACTCATTAAACATTCTAAATAGAATTCACAATTATATGTTATTGCCACTATACCTTTAACACATTTACCTATTAGTCATTGCAAATAACAATGTTAACCATGGTTGCAAAGTAAAAAATGCCATAATCTTTACTATATAATACCATGGCACCATGGTTAAACAGAATAAAACTTAATTAATAATATAACAATTAATTTTTTTTTTATTGTAGTACAAAATTTTAACTATCTTGTTCAAATGATGACAAAATTATATATATTACTCATTATATGACAAATATAAGATAAAATATCCACCACCATATTTGATTTCCTTAAATATGCTCAATAAAAAACTTTTCAAATTTGAGATTTTTGTAACTATAAAAATTATACCTTGATAATGCCTATCAAATCCTAAGAAAAGAAAAAGGAATTAGAAGGTTAATGCCAAATTTAATAAACCAAAAGGCAAATATATATGTCTCAACATGCAATAGACATGGAATGGGTTTTTAATCTGAAAGACTTTATAGTGATATTGATGTGATGTTAAAAAGTTATTCTTCCAATGTTTAAAGAAATTTCAAGATATGCAAAACATTTTTCCTTCTGAAATTCTGACTATTTATGTGTTATAATTTTGGATTGACAATCAAGCACAAGTATCTGCCTGAGATTGTATGAGCACATCTAAGATTATGGAAATATATAGAAAGGAAATAAGAAGCACTTCTCCATTTAAATTAGCAGATTATGTATAGTTAGTCTTTATTCACTATCAGAAGTTAATCAATAAAAAATTATTCCTCCCGGGCCTCATGTATAAAATGCAAAGGGTTCCCAGCCATGGCGAGATTTTCAGCAAAAATGAGAACACAATAATAGTGGGTCGATGAATTGGAGAATTTCGATCTAGGACTTCTGCCTCTTTGCTAATGAGACTGGGATTCAGGAAAGTGCTGAACTTCTCTGCGAGTTCGTTCTGCTGCCGAATTGCCACCTTTGCTGCCAGATTGCTCAAGAAAAGCTTGAAGACCTGCCGGAAACCTCCATCTCCAATCAAGCAGGAATTCTGCAACAGATCAAATTCCACTTCCTCTTTACCTGACCTTAGTTGTGGTCTCTTTGTTCCGTAAAAGTCTAATATTCTGCTGAGAACCGTGCAAGACTAGCATTCGCTGCTGCCTCCTTGCTGGAGGGCATTGAGGGTAGAGGTACCCTCTGGTTTGCATCAAGTGTGAGTGGAGATGCTCCTTTAACTGCCACTCCGATTGGCTTCTACGTTGCAAAGAGGCGACGACTTGTTGCAGTTGATGTCTGCATATTTTGAACTGGTTTTGGGGAGCAGACTGCTAGATCCCACGTGGATTTCGGTGCACAGGCAGAACTGTATAAGGGGCGTGAAGGTTTTTCCTATGATAATCCGGTGGCTGAAACAAGATTTTTTAGGAGAACGGACAGGAACAACAAGAAGTATATAAAATATTAGGATCGGATTTTTTACGGAGTCAAAGGGCTTGACTCAGTCATATAGAGTTCGTCATCATCACTGCCAATCAGGTGATTAATCTTGTAGAACCCTATCCAGATCGAAGCTCACAGATCGCGCTTGCCGAAAAAATTCCTCCACGAAAATCTCTTCAGTCCTTCCTCTCAAAGAACCTTTGATGAGGACTTCTTGAAGAGCGCGTTCTTGAGAGCTTGAGCAGCCGAGGGGCGATTTTTTGCTGCTGGATGCATCAGAGACTTGATCAAGCTCTGGAACACAAGAGAGAATCCGGGAAGAAGAGCGAGCTTTCCCTGGCGGATGGCTTGATACTGGCTTCCGGACGCTGGTAGTGGCGAGCGTCTTGCGAGCTCGTAGAAAGTCGCCCCCAGGGAAAACATGTCGGCTTTGTCAAGGTGACTGTGATCATCGTTGATGAGCTCCATCGGGAGATATCTCGAGTCGCCATCCTCAATGGAAATGGCGCCATCGATTCGACAAGCGAGGCCAAAGTCGCCAATCTTGTAGACGCCTTTGCGAATGTAGATGTTGTCAGGCTTCACGTCCAGGTGAGCGAGGCCATGCGAGTGTAAGTGCTTCAAAGCGTTTAAGAGCTGCCATGCAAGACAAACTAAGAAAACAATACAATTGAGCTGCTTACTTGGAACATCGCCTCGGTCAGCTTCTTCTCCGTAAATGTCCATGCAAGGCTCTCGTCTCGTAGATTCGTCTCGCACAGCTCCATTTGGATATACAGAAAGTCATTCTCGAACCATGAAGAGAAGTAACGCACTACGTTTTCATGGTAACCTGGAAGCTGGTTAAGTTTAAAGAAGCCAGTGGCAATATTGAAAGGAAAAAGCCAACTCACCAAGACACGAGAGTGCCTGAACTTCTCTCAGTGCTTTCCTCCTGCAAAATGAAAAATTTGCCAAATCAATACCATAGTCTCTTGATTTAGTGACGAACCGATCTCCCTCATTCAGCAGCCGCCGATTGGAATGCTTTACAGCATAAAGGCAGCCGTCAAGTCTTTTGAGAACTTCATAAACATAGCTGAAATCACCTCGTCCTATTTCCTGACAGTGGTGTAAGAATGTAAATCATACAAATTTAAGCACATATACCTTGATTTGATGGAACTCCTCACGGTAACGCGATGAAGAACCAAAAGCAGAGACACATCCTGTATGAGAATAAAAGTTATGAAGGAAAAATGCAAAAATAACAACATACCCTGCCTAGCTCTCTCGGGAAACACATCACTGTTAACAAAAGGGTTCCGGAAGCATGGTGGGGACATGACGCGCTGTCGCAGAGACAATGTCTTTGCATTCTCTGCTTCTTGGTTCAAATATTCATCTAGGAAAAGAACATACAAAGAAGAACAAAAAAAAACTGAGCGAGTGTGTAAGATTGTCAAAGCAAAGCTACACATACCACTTCTTGGTCTTTTGCTCCGTAGAGGCGTCAGACCCACAGGCACATTGAGCACAGCATTCTAGTGGAAAAAAAAAAAAACGATTTCTTTTCTTATTTCCCTTCCAATCATTCACGAACCTTGTCTGAAGCATTGAAATCCACAGTGAACTGCTGCTCCACGGGCGTCACATAATCGGCAGTGCTGTGAGAAGGGAGAAAAACAAGAACGCCTAATCGCATCATTGGAAAAGGAATGCATACCATAAAAAGTCCTGGCTGCAGATCATATCGTCTGACTGGAGATCCTGCGCCGCGGCCGGAGCCTCGCTCTCCATCTCCATTCCTTAAACCCTAGAGCGGCATTCTCTGGCCGCTATACCCTATTCCTCTTTTGAAAAACTGGGGGGAATTTCAAAACAAGGATAATATTTACTTTTACTGTCATAAATTATTCTTATTATTCTTATTAATATCATGAAAAAATAGGCTCGATAAGATGTGCTTGTCACCAATCCAGTTCCTGACAAGCCAATTGCTGTCATCCTCTTTCATAATCTGCAAGAAGATTTGAAAGAACAATCAGACCTTCGCTTCCACCAGCTGCATTTCCCTTCTTCTGGATCAACTTGAGACTCAAAACACCAGATCTTTGTGGTTTTGTATTGTAATCTTCTTCTTGCAGTGGTTTGAAGGTGAAGGCAATCCACGTAACTTGGAGGCACTTGATTTCCACCTTTCCAGGATGTCAAGGGGCGTGTCCAGCATTTCTCAAAACTGGAAAGGCGTTGTTTTAGATTTGATGGTGCTTCCTTCCAACTTTTGAAGCAAGAGGCCTTCTCATTCGTGATAGTTACAAAAGTCTAATTACAATCATACTCCTCCCCTGAGCTGCTCGTCCTTGCTAGTTAGAGGAACATACCTCACGCTCGACGCGGTCCACTGCTTGAGCGATCCATCGGGCCCCTTGTCGATCACCACCAGCTCTTGCGCTCCCTCCCCAACCGGTATCACCATCCGGCCGCCTGGTTTGAGCTGATCGATCAGTGGCTGAGGCACTTGCGGAGCCGCGGCTCCAACGTGAATGGCGTTGTATGGCGCGTGTTCGGGCCAGCCAAGTCGACCATCTGTAAGAAGAGTTCACGTCTCATAGCTTGGGTCATGAATTCTTTACCTCCAACGTGCAGAGAAAGAACGCCGGGCTCCAGCAGTGAAGCCGCCGGGGATCGCTTAACGTTTTTGATCGACTGCTCGACGAGCTCCGGAATGTGTTCCACTCCTACAGCGCGACCTTGATCGCCCACCAGAAGAGCGAAAGCAGCGGTCAAGTAACCAGTTCCTGCAAAGAGAAGATAGAAAAAATTTCAGAGGATGCAAACCAAGAAGAAAAAAGAGAGAAATCTCTTTCATACCGGAGCCAACGTCGAGAGCGTGCATTCCCGGCTGGAGATGCTTGTTGAGAAGCTCCAGGCACGAGCCATGCATGTGTGGAGCCGAGATGGTGGCATTGAATCCAATCTGCATTGGACAGTCCATGTACGCCAGATTCCTCTCGCCCTCGGCGATGAACAAGGCGCGATCCAGCTTCTCCATGACGCAGGCGACCCTGTCGGATTTCACCGCGCCCTCCTCCCGGAGGAGCTTGACGAGGGATTTGTTGTCCTTGGCTCGCGGCGTCCAGAAAACCTGTGGAAGATCGAGGGATTGGGCAGAGAAGAGAGAGGACAAGGAGAAATTTCACCTCCATCCCGTGGAAGAAGAAAACCCTAGGGGCCGCGCGATTGCGAGTGTGGCAAGCGATCGATCCAGCTCCAAATGCCGACGCGCCTCGCAGAGCTCCTCCAGCAATCGCGACACACATGGATAGGGCACGCAATACCTTCGTTTATAGAAACACTCTCTCCGACGTGGACACTCTACTATAAATAGCAAGTAGTCTTGCCATTTGGCAAACACGTGTCATGAGAGTACGCTTGACACGTGTCCACCCAAACTCCCTTGGCCATGATCCTTCTTTCACTGTGAAATAAATAGATCCAACGAAAAAAAATGAAACTTTGATTCACTTATACTTCCTCCTGGCGAGGCCCATGGAGCTCTTTTTTGGGATGGTTTCCCAAAGGGTAATTAGTGATTCCAGTGGGAGGTACCTACCAAGAATATCCATTTTAGCTTGTGTAATATATTCTTTTTTTAGGGTTTGGGGAAGAGTGCATGTGCTGCCATTGCCAACACCATCCCTATTACTATAGGAGTAAGTGTTTAGGATGGAATGGCAAATCAAGACCTTGAGTGTGTGAGGTAGTAGGATAGCAGTAGCTGATAGCTAGGGAGTAGCTTTTCCTCTTTGTTTTTTCCAATCGTTCTATGACCACTGACGAAACAATGAAGGATAGGATTATTGTGTAACAAGAGTAGCTCAACATAGCAAGGGCTTAGTTTTGCAAAGTGAAGGTTGAGGGTTTAGACATGATGAGGTGAGTAATGAAGTGAGGTAAGTAATGAGGGTAGAAGAAGTGAGTGACATTGTTCTTGAGAGAGTGAGTGAGCAAGTTAATAAGTATATATTTCTAGTATTAAAGGTTAATTTCTAAATTTATCTATGGCAAACTACTTCAAAGTTGATAGTGTGGAGACTACAATCAATTGAGTGAGCTTACTTGCAAGGTTTATAAGTAAGGCAAACTCCTCTTTCCAAATGTAATAATGAATGTGTGTAAGCAACTAAAAGGAAATATGATCCATTATGGTGAGGGAAAGCCCTTTTTTCAATCAGTTAAAAGTCTTAAAATACTTAGGGTTAAGCATTAATAGGTTTGAGTAGTACTAGATTAGATGATCTCCTAAGAAATTTAAATTCATAAATGTACATTTGGTATCAAGTCTCAGGTCCAACTCTATTAGAATCACACCATATGTTAAAATTGATATTTGGCAAGTTTAATTTGCTTTTAGTTTGGCTTGACCCTAAGGGCTTTCAGAAGAATTGTGGCTTTTAACTTCCATTTATGAGGGTATAAACTTGTAAGGAAATGTGGTGGATTGTAAACAAACAAAAAAAATGACTCAAAAAATAATTCATTAAAGTTCAAATATAAAGGAAAGGGTTAATAAACAAAAGTGCACCCTTTTTTCCAATTGATTAAGAGTCTAGGGTTAAATGTCCTTGAGTAGTAGTGCCAGAGCGATCGATCCAAGTACCGTGATATGATCCTGGACGAGGGGGCCATCCCGGGGTTACTGGAGCTCACGGTGCAGGGCAGGCTGAGGCTAGATGACTTTTTGGGAAGTTTAAATTTAAGAGTTTACAATGTAATAAGCACTATATATAGAACAATAGTTCTTATATGCATTTTCCAATTTAACTTTAATTGATTCGAAGCATATATGAAAAACCAATTGGCTTCAAAGTATCTTGGATATTATAAAGAAGGTGGTGAAGGATAAAGTCATTAATTATGATTGTATTTGAGGTTGACCCATTATCACCACTCTTCGATGAGTAAAGAAGCAAGAGGATAATAATACAGTAGCACCTAATAAAAAGGTTGAGTTAGATTTAGAGAACCTTTATATCATAGTGATAATCAATAAATTAATGGAGATATTCAAGCATTGCTTCACTTGTATTTAAAACGAACCATAGAGACTTGTGAAGAAAGTGGCCCACCTAGAATAATTACTTCAAAATATGAAGAGTATATTATCATTGATGTATTTAAAGATAATATAGTGAAAAGAATGGTTGACTTGAATGTGAGATTGGCTCAAAGTTAAGAGTAAATAAAAAAAATGAATATGGTTTTATGATCAATTGTTGACTCTAATGAACATCTTGGACGCAATAAAAACTTACCACATAATATTCAATTTAAAAAGTTTAACTTGAGTAGAGCAATTACTCTTTGAAAAGTAATTCCCAAAGGAAAAATACACTACATGAGATAAAAGATAAATTTTCTGAAAGGGAAAAACTTCTCACCTGTATTAAAATAAACTTTAATTTTCTAAGGGGAGGGTTTTATTTTAAATAGGCATCCCAAAGGAATTTAAAGATTCCCTATAGGAAATCTTTGGAAATTTATTTTTGCCATTTGGAATTTTTTTGACTCTTTAAGAATAATTTTTTCCTAGACCCAAGAAAAACAAAATTTGCATATAACATATTTTTAGACTAATATGACAGATTAGATAAATGTTTCCACCAATTACCATATAGAAAATTCTCATAAGAATATGTATAAGATATTAAAATTTGATGAGATGGTGCAAATCATATATATATATTGGGCATTATATGGGTTGAATATGTGTGAAATGAAATTTTGGTGCAAACATAAAAAATTATACAAATTTATATAGCCAAAACCACTCAAAAAGGCCATATAATCAAAGCAATTACTATAAAGAATCCAAACTATAGTTAAATTTGTGGGAAAGGTTATGAAAAATAATAAGTGATCACTTACTTAATTCTTATGTTTATTGAGTTTCCATTAATATTTTATTCAAATTTGTTTAGACCCTCTTGAAGCCTCCTTTCTCAAGACTATATAGATCAAACATATTTTTAGAGTAGTGTGTAAACAATCAAAGAGAATGATTTAAGATACAATCTATAGGGTTAAAATATCAAGAAATAAAGGCCTATGAATAATCATTTTTTTAATCAGTTAAGGGTTTTAAGATATTTAGGATTAATTGTCTTTGGGTTTGAATAGTGGATAGCTTCCCAAGAAGTTTAAATTTATGAGTTTTCATTTGGTATTAAAGGGGGTTTTGAGTCTGACTATGTTGGTTGAGTAGGGGAATTACATTAAATGTTAAAATTGACATTTAGTAAGTCCAATTTACCTTTTGTTAGGCTCGAGAGAGTTACGGCTTTCAACTTTCGTTCACAAAGGCGTAAATTTGTAATGAAACGTGGTGGATTGTAAGCAACCACAAAGAAGAATTTCAAATACAATCCATGAGGTTCAAATATAAAAGAAAAAGGGTCTATGAATAAAAGTACATTTTTTTTTAATCGGTTAAAAGTTTTAGGATACTTAGGGTTAAATATCCTTAGGTTTGAGTGCTTTAGAAGATAAAATGACAAATAGTTTCCTTTGATGAAATAATTCTCAAAAATGTTATTATTGCTCAAGCCTTTTCAAGTAATAGTTGTTGCATATAAATTAGTGAAGTTGATCATGTGTAAAGAATACTATCTTAACTGTCCTCACAATAATTTATTTATAATTTTACTTATCTTATAGATGACAATATTCAATTTTTTGTTAGATCAAACTATGCCATCAAGAATAGTATTGTTAAATGTAAATTCTATGCCTTTCTCTTTAGTATTTGTTTTTTCAAGAGAAAAAAATTAGCAAAATCATATCTATAAAACTGTAAAGCAAAGTAAACATACTTAGGAAGAACAAAATGAAAAAAATAAAAGAAAAACAAATAAAAATAAATGATTGAGAAAGAAAAAAACTAGAGTTCACATATAAGATTTGCTAAAATACTACAAAAAACCAATGAATTTTTGAGGCATAAATACATCATATAAAACTAAAAACAAAATCAAAAAATAAAATAAAACAAAAGAAAGCAAGAAAAAAAGGAAAGAGGAAAAACATACTTCAAGAGTGAGAGCTTTAAAAAGTGACTATCAATAATTCTTATAGATGACAACTATAATGTTTTCAGATGATTCAGATTGGGTTTTATTGTCATTGCCTCAACATATATGATTATAATTTACAAATCTTTAATATCTTTTGCAACATTAATCTTTTAAGTGTAAACTATAAATCCTTAAGCCCCAAAATGGAGCCGAATGTGTGCCACATGGTGCCAAAATGGAAATCAAATGAGTGTAATCTATTTAAAAGTTCCAACTTGAAAAATTGAGAGTGAGAGTAGAACTCCTAAAGAAGCACTTGAGGAATGAGCACAAAACAATCAATAAATGAGTCTCTAAAAAAGGATAAAAAATTGATCAACATGTGGCAAAAATTATGACATCTAATGATGGTTTATATAAAGAAGTATTGAGACTAAATTCAAGACCAAGTCTAAAATTGAGTTCAAAGCTGAGTCCAAGATCAAGTTTGAAGCTAAATTTAACTTCTAATACTAATGTTATAATCTAACACTTAAAAACAAAAAAACATTTAGCTTTCCTAGACTATGTTATACCTTCTTTTGAGATTCCTTAACACCAATCACTCCTGAACCACTTCAAAAGCACCATTGTACTAGCACTCATTATATTATAATATACCTTTAAATTTACCTTTGACCCATGTTAACCACACGTTCAAAACTAATGTCTAACAATTCTTAAAGTCTTTATTCTAACGATAAATTGTATTGATGATCACTTTTTCTGGGGAACTCTACTCAACCTCCTACACAACTACATATATCAAGGAGCATTGGGTGCTTCATTTTGAGATAATACATCTTTCAACTAATTAACATAAAATATTAGATAAAGTTTCACCCTAGTTAGCAATTGCACTTGATAATCCAACTCTTCAACACTTCATATAGACCAGCATATTGTAAAAAAATTAATCACTCTTCCCACTTTGCAAAAAGTATTCTATTATATATTTGATAGAAAAATCATACATATAAAAACAAGGTCTCCCATCTAATTATATCACTTTATATTATTTATAGTGGTGCTTATTGATAAACTTCTATGCCTTATCATTTGAGGCTATATTTGTAGCGCATATGATCATGAAATGAGATTTAGATATATTGTCACCGTGGATCCTTGGAACCTTGGGGGATAAATGGGGATTAAATAACCACTAAGGGCTCTTTCATCAAGCAATTGCCCTTTTTTCAGTTGGCTTAAGGGGAGAAAAATAAAGTGTGCTACAATGTTTAAGATTGAGTTTGAAACTAAGTTTAAATACTAATATAGATTATGGGGTGAAAGCCCAAAGTGACGGCCCTCATGGGTACTCTCCCCACCTTCCACATTTATGTGCTCTAGCCGTGGGCTTAGAGCGAGGTTCCGTTGAGCCACGCCTGGTATCCAAGTAGGTAGTGCCACCCACACTTGGACTGGGAGCATCGGTCAGTCGATCTCTTGGGGGAACTAGAGTCGGCTCTTGAACACTTCACCAAGCTACCCTGTTTGTCGGTCTGTGTTCACTTTAGTTTTGGATTTCCCAGTGGGCAGCTCATCACCCAACACTAGGTACAGCCTTTCTGGGCCAAACTGGCCTTTCCTGGCCAAACTGGCTCCACTACAGTCCTCCCCCCTACTATACTTTTGGAGCTCACCAAACCCCCCAGAGTCTGGGAGACGAACGCTTTGGGCTTTCACCCTCTCAGACTCGAACTTGGACTCGGACTCGGACTCGGACTCGGACTTGGCCTCGGCCTCGGTCTCGGACTTGGCCTCGGCCTCGGTCTCGGTCCCGATCTTGGTCTCAGTCTTGGTCTCGGTCTCGACCTCGGACTCCATCTCGGGTCCTTCTCGGATTCCATCTCGAGTCCATCTCGGACTCCATCTCGGACTCCGTCTCGGTCCACCTCGGACTCCATCTCGGGTCCATCTCGGACTCCATCTCGGTCCACCTCGGACTCCATCTCAGACTCCGTCTCAGTCCACCTCGGACTCCATCTCGGTCCACCTCAGACTCCATCTCGGACTCCATCTTGGACTCCGTCTCAGTCCATCTCGGACACTTCCACGTGTCATGTGTTAGTCCTTTTGGGTCCCTTTTTGGAGCCTCGCTTATTGCTTGCTTCATGCTCGTTCCTTGAGCATTCCGTTGGGAGTTCCACTCTCGCTCTCAACCTTTCAAATTGGAGCCTTTTAGTCCAAACGTGTTACACTCGTTTGGCTTTTGCTTCGGCCACTACCACATGGCACCCTTTCAGCTCCACTTTGGGGCTTAGGGATTTGTGTCTCACACATTGTCAGTATAAACTAGGCCAATATATATCCCTTCAATCAAGCAGCTTAAGAAGAATCTAGAAAATCTGATGGCCAAGTTTGTCAATTTCTCTTCCTTTAAATCAAATCTCTAACAAAGTTTCCTCTTTGCAAGAGCTGCACTAAAGAACCCTGTCAAAGCAAAGAACTTAAATGAAGAAGATTATCCACATCTGATAAGGCAAGAAGGATTTCTTGGTGCCAGATTAACTCCACATGCATATGATACATGTCACAGCACCTCCTCTTCTTGCCCCAAGCAATTGGCAACCTCCCATTGGCTGAGAGCAAATTTATTAAGACACTAGCAATTGCCCAGCAAATGCTGGGTGGTTGGCAAATTTGATGCCATTTGAAGAGGTTTTCTGAGCTTAACTATGTTTGCTGTCTGATCGACTCCACAATTGAAAGACATTCTCATGACCAAATGTGTTATGAGCATTATATAAGCTAGATTAGATAACTGTTGAGTTGCATTCCTCCATTTTGAACACAAAAAGCCCAAAGAATACTTCCAAATCCATCTTTGGTGCAAGTGTTGGTACTTGCTCCTCAGCCTGCTAGAGAGGTTCCTGGGATGAGCTAGGAACCTAAGAGCTACACTCAAAAAGCAATAGGATGAAAACTGTACCTCTGCCATTAGCAACTAAATAGCACTTGCCATAACCAAAATGGGATAGCACCCAAGGCACACTTGTCAATGCCAACTTTGTTGTGGTGAATTGTGCCATTTTTTTGCCAGTCTACTTAAGAATTTTAGCATAGACTGTATTCACAGTGTAAAAGTGTTGATCATGTGGTATAAGATTGCCTTGAAGGGGGGTTGCAAGCACTTGAACACGAAGTTGTTCAGGTGATCTACACCTTGACAGAGCAACATAAAGTTGACCATGTGTGAAAACAGGTTGGGGGAGGTAAATGCCAACACGGTCGAAAGTTTGGCCTTGGGCTTTAGAAATAGTTAAGCAATAACCTAGACGAACTAGGAATTGTCTTCGAGACATCTTGAAAGGGATTTCAACATCAGAAGGTGTAAGGGTAATACGTGGAATAAAAACTCGCGATCTCTTGAATTGTCCCGTGATAATTTCACAATCTAAAACGTTTTGAGATGCTTGCTTGAGAATGAGGCGAGTGCCATTGCATAAACCAATTTGTGGAGATATGTTCCTAAGAAGAATCAAAATCACATTTTGTTTTAGAATTAATTTGTGTGGTGGTAGTCCCGATGGGGTGATTGAATTTAAGAATTCAATTGGGAACTCTTCAAGGTGATCTGAGTCAACCATGTCAATGCTCAAATAAACATATGGATCACCTGGTAGTCTTTCAACAATGTCATTATTTATTCTGAATGTGTCATCATTGAGTGGGGTGAGAATAACCTTTGATGCAGCTGTATGAGTATTTATAATATCATCGGTATTTGGGAAAACAAAGTTTACAACAGATGTAGTGATAGATAATGCATGTGGTATTTTGATAATATCTGGTGGGAGACATGGCAGCTGTAAACTACTATCACCATTGCCAAGTTTGAGAAGCCATTCAGAAAAACAAAAATTGCTTGAACGCATGTTCTTTGTTAATGTTAGTATTGTAAAGAGTGACCATAGTCTATTCATTTTAACTGAGCTTGAAATAATAGAGGTTCTATGGCCATGGGGAACAACATGAAGGGTTTGATGAAAGTCACCACTTGTAATCACTATAACGCCTCCAAATGGTTTAGAATTACATTTGAGATGTTTTAAACATTTATCAACCACAGAGAAAGCATGTGTATGAACCATACTAATTTCATCCCATATGAGAACATTTGCTTGTTTGATGGTTTTTCCAGCATCACTATTAATTGTTAAAGCAGAGACAGAAGTTTCATTTAAAGGAACAGGAAGTTTAAAAGTCATATGTGCCGTTGGCCATATTTTAGCAAAATGCTTGCAATCCCAGTCCATGCCATACTGATTACTTTTATTTTTTTTAATTGTAATACTATAATGATGGTATTAAGTAGAAAAGTTTTTCCAGTACCACCAGGTCCATCAATAAAGAAACATGGTTAGTATCAATGGCATTTATAATGAGTTCAAAAATATAACGTTGTTCATAACTGAATTGATTTATATTTGCATTTATTTGCTCTTGTGATGGGTCAGGGATCTCTATATTAAGCATGTGTTTGATAATGGGAGTAAGAGTTGGGAGTGGTAAACCAAAATCACAATTAGATTTATTGTGTAGTTGGAATTTTGAATTAATATCGACTAAAGCAATGTCAAAATAGTTTATGTCATTTCTAGCATAATCCTTAGACATATCAATTTTGAATTGATCCCATAATAGATTTGGATCTTTTGGTGAACAATACAAACAAATAAAAACAAATAACTGTCTTAATTGGGATGGCATTTTAAAAGTAGAAGCTTCTTGCATGCAGTGTTGCCATTCTAAATCATCTGCTAAAAGTCCCATTGCCATAACTGCTTGTTTGAAAGAAGAGAAAGTAACACCTTCGACAGTACATACATCCTCAAATGATATAGCACCTTTTTTATAGAGTAATATAAGCCGTAAGTGGTATAACTCACTATTAGAAGGAGATATGGAATACATTCTTGGTATGAGTTTAGCTTTTTGCTGGTGTAATTGCCATTTATGAGAGGATTTGTTATATGTGTAATGTAATGGAATTTGAGCATATGTATATTGCCTTACATTAGTATTTTGCATGTTTAAATTGAACCATTGTGTAAGCATTGTTCCATTTTGAGTGGCTCTTTCTAGTGCTTCTTGTTCATGACCTGGTCTGAAATAAATGTTTTGAAAATTGGGTAAATGAACTAGAAGGCGTATAATAGTTAGTGATTTATCATGCATATGAAATTTAAATATACGCCACATGGCTTCAGGAGCAGAAATATATTGAGCATCGACAAAACTTGAGATTTCGTCCCAATTTAAAGTCCCTCGTTCTTCAGATGCAGTTAGGAATTCTAATGTTGCACAGTCATAACCTTTGTATACATATTGAAATAAATATTTAATACTTTTAATAGAAGCGCAAATCTCTACATTGATGTGTGCTTGATATTTCTTACAAAGGTATTTATTATAAGGAACAACCCATCTGTTGTCAATAGTACAACCATTTTTTATGAAAGTGCGCCTGTTATTGGGACGGTAGTAATCAGGATAACCATCAACACAATAAATGGTTTCAACATTAAATTCTTTTGGATAATTCTTAGAGCATTTGTTATTTTCCATGCAAGGGCTTCTAGGATTTAAATTACCACATGGACCATGTATCATATGATTTATAATTATGTTATGCAATTCTGGTTCTAACAGTGGGTGTGGCAACTGTGTAGTGACAAATTCATCAACTGAGTCTCGATTTCTTATCTTATCTTCGCTTGATAACATTGCTAAGAAATGACAATGAGGCAAACCTCTTTTCTGGAATTCAATAACATAAACATATGCGATGCACTTCCCAAAAATTCCTTTGATACTTATGTCATGTAGGAATTCTTTAAGTTTTAAGTTGAAAACTCTTGAAATAAGATCAAGTTGATCCTCAGGTGATTCATTCAGCTATAAGTTTTGCACAATTTCAGGCCACTTTGGGTTGCATGTAAATGTAATAAATAAGTCAGGTTTTCCAAAATGTGTGATAATAGCAATAGCATTTTGATAATGTTGTTGCATTGCTCGTGGGCTACCAGGAAATGTAGAAGGCAAAATTACAATTTTTCCAGGTTCAACATTATTAGTAGCAGCTCTGTTGCTAACATAGTCCATAAAACCTGTATAGTAATCCACTTTTAAGTGTTTTTGATGAGTGCGAAAGAAATTAAGGTTGTTAGATTCAACCTTTACATAAGCATCAATTATAAATTGTTGAGTGAGTTTCCCAGCATGTAGCAATTGATCATAAAGGAAAGAGTTGCCAATGCTATCTCGTTGAGATAATCGATATGCATAGTACTGGAGTAACGTTACATGCGACTCATTGTGATAGATTTTTTCATGCCAACCTTTATCACCAAATGGTAAAAGTAAAGGATAAACCATAGGATCACAATTTTCATTAAGAATAGAGATTTTTATTGGCTGTGAGTTATATGGATGTATGCATATTTCTCTGTCAAAAGATGGCTCACCCTCATCAATAGCGAAAACAATAGCAACATCATTAGTCTGTGGCAAATTATAACGATGTAGATTAGTACTTTCACTTCTAACAATCATGTAAACACCACGTTTTGGGGTTCTATTGCAAATTGAGCAATGTTGTTCTTGTGATTCAAGATTATACATCATTTGAAAAGCTTGTGCATACGGGTTTATTATTCTTAGCAAGTTATCTAATTGTAATAATAAATTAGAATCACAGTTTGTGTTGAATGGGTTTTGCTTTCTAATATTTGTAGCCTCAGAAGCGTCAAGCATGTAAAGTTGTCCATATGATGGTGGCACGTTAGCAGCAGGATATGTTGAAACAATTTTGTGATAAATTTGACCATGTATTCTAAAGCAATATGGGCCTTTACCACTTAAATTATCAATATTAGCACCCATTGATGCAAAAGCCAAAGCACTGTTGAAATTTCTTATGTTAATTTTAAAATTGGAGTTTCTATTTTCATTAAAAAGCATACGCAATATAGTAGGTAAAGATGAAAGCTGGGGAAGGGAAACCTTTCCATTCTGGCAGCACATTGATTTTGACTCATTTTCAAAATGTAATGCACCACAAAAGACACATATTTCCAATATTAAACAGTTGTATTGTATGGTCATTATAATTCTTTTGATGTGCTAATTTATAGATAGTATAACTGTGATGATTACATGTATTTGTATTAGTTTCATTAGCATTTTCAAGGTTTATATTTGTATGACCTTCATCGGCATGCTATGTTTGTATTAGCATTGTCAAGATTTGAAGTAATTTTTGCATTAGCATGTTCAAGGTCTAGATTAGTTTCTTCATTACCATATGCAAGGTTGTTGTGAATATGATTATATGTGCTAATGTCAATAGTTGGAGGCAAATGGTGACGTATGCCTCTTAATACTTCGCGAAGCCGAGGCATATTTGCTAGGGATGATAAATGAGATGAAATAACCTATCTAGTGTCAAAGCACTTATCTTAAAATTTTCAGAGATTCTAAGTAAAGCCAGAACTTGCCTTCTTCTTACACTGGAAAAAAAATTAAAAAAAAATAAAAACGAAGACTATACAATGAGAGCACAATCTGTACACACCTTAATCTGTAAACAAAAGAGACTAATCTAGCAACCAATAAAACCTAGACACAGGACTGGCACACCTTTTCCAGGGTGTGGTGAGCAACTGTGAGAGGTGGGTGGGGTTTGCAAGTTAGAGAACCCACCTTGGGCTTGTTCTCTCTCGCAAAAGGACAACGATTGCAAACTCTCTGATGGTTCTGGCTGTGAGGGCTGGCTCTGGCTTCAGCTCTGCCACTAGATAGCATCCACAAACCCAAATGAAGACATTTCAAATTTTCACAGCACACAAAAATCCAGATTGTTGGGGTTGGGGGCCAAATTAGCGGCTGCCGGGCTGATGGTGAACACAGACCTTTGCAGGAAGAAGCGCAATTGCTGCGATTGCCACTGATCCAGCAAGCAAGCGTTAGCTCAATTGCGGCAGGGCATCCAGGGCGAGCTAAGAAGAACGGGCATGGGGGCAGGACACCACTGGCACACGTGTCGCTGTGCCTTCTTCTCCCGCCCCACGCAGCTTGGCCGCCTCCCATTGGCCGGGAGCAAACATCAGAAAAATTTCTCGCGCAACCATGGCTACCGACCCTGGCCCGGGCCTGGGATCCAACGGCCAGCAAACCTACCCACTATCGCTTTATATGTATAGACGAGTACTTGCCCAGCAAATGCTAGGTGGTTTACAAAGAGGTGGATGTGCCAGAAATATGTTTCTTACCTGAACTCAAGCACTCGTCGCTTACTAATCACTACACTAGTTCAGAATCTGGGAAGTAAGTTCCATGATTTTGTGTTGCAAAGTAAACTTTTTTCATCTTGCTTCCTTTGTCATGGCACAGATCTCCAGGCTATGGGATGTCATTGGTGGCAGAAACGACCACCGGCTGCATTTTAAGCTCCGAGTGCATGGCTACGCATTCAGGAGCATCCGAGCTCCAGCTTCCAGAGGACCTGGGGACGCAAGCAGCCATGTCCTTCCTACAGGAGATAAAGCTGGGAGGAGTTGTAGATTCAACTCACCAGGTATCTATCTGTGAAGCTGGAAAGGAAAGAAGGCGATCTCACAAACTTTCCTGTTTGCCATACAGGGGTTGCTGTTCATCCTCTGTGCTCTATGCCCGGAAGATGTTTCCAAAGTCAGGGTTGGTAAGCTCTCTTCTTAAGACGCTGCAACACATCAAAGAATTCCTGGGAGTGCAGTTTAGTATCAAGCCTGACCCTGCGACAGGCACAGTTCTACTTACGTGCATTGGAAGTGGCTTCCAAAATCTCTACAGGAAAGTTTCATGAGTCACTAGGGCCATAGCTCTAACAAAAGGAAACTGAATCAGTTATATAGAACTTTTTCTTACCATGCTAGAAGCCATCAGTCTTTTCAGCAGCGCGTCCACCCTCCTTGATGTGCACAGTGATTCGAGCTGCGGCCTCAAACTCCAGCCAGCCATCCACGACGATCATCCTACCATTACTCTTGCCCCTGTTACTTACCACGCACAGGCTCTCACGGGAATGCCCACACAACCGTGTCCGACCAGAGCAGCCATGGAGCCCTAGGAGTGCATGGCATAACACCTGTCACCACGCCCTCTTCCCTTCCCGGCCACGCGTGCATCCTGCCCATTGGCCGCCACAACATTGAGCCGATATTCCTGCTAACCATGGCCACCGGCCCTGGCCCGAGCCTGGGCTGGCCTCCCCTCGCCGAGAACCATGGCTTCCGAGGCTGCCCCGGGCCTGGGATCGGATGGCTGCGGAGGTGTGGGTTCTCCGTTCTTATTATTATAGATGGTTAAAGAAATAACCCTGACAATTATCCCATAGATTATAAGTTCTAAGGGTTATAGTTAGGTTAGAAATGGGGAGACATATTGCGGAGCTGGACGATATGGTGGAAATCTTGTCCAGAGTGGCCGAGGACAATGCTGAGTACCTTGCAAGCTGCGCTTTAGTCTGCTTTGCTGTGACACGCTTACGCTTCTACTTCTGGGCAGATAGCCAGGAGGAGCTGAGGGACAAGGAGGACATCATCTTTTGCGTGCTCTGCCGCGCCAAGCAAAAGGCCCCGGGCTACCTCAAGGAGCTCAACGTCAGTCTGTTATGCAACGAGAAGGACGAGGTGCAGGGTATTTGGCTTGCATGTGCGGATTCGGTCACGGTGCTGGAGCTCCATATTATGTCTCACTTAGGGCGCGCTGTTCTGGACTTGGTGTCCTGCATGGGTGCGCTCCAGAGCCTCCAGATTAGCGGGGGATTCTACAGCAACAATCTGACGCGCATGGCGAATGAAGCGCCTCTCCGGCGCCTGCGGAGATTGTTGCTCTCCAATGTCGACGCAAATGTGCTTGGGGAGCTCCCCGCAGCTTGCCCTTCATTTGCAATTTCTTGGAAAATTTACACTGTAGCGTTTGTTTTCGATTCCAGACTTACAATCAAATGAAAAATCTTGCGGAACAGAAATACGAACTTCATCTAGATGCCATACATCTTCCTGGACAGACTTTAGAACAAGGGGTGGATATTCTGGACATTATGCATAACATTCACATCTTTGTAGCTTGCTACACTTACAACCTCAATACTCAGGTGCATTATACAACATTCACTGTGACTGTTTCTGTTGATCATATGTGTAGATCTTTGTGGAAAAGCCTTCAAATGCTCGGAGTCGGAAGCACTTGAACCGTCAACGTGAAACATGTTGCAAACTCGATACGTACACACGGCATGGGAATAATGAATGCCACAGTCAATTTCGCATATCAATATCTGGCTCAGAAATTTGTTGTCTTTTATCAGTTTCTGTTTGATGATCACATCAAATCTCGTTTGGTAAAGGAACAACAATTTTACAAGGTTTGCCAGAGTTTTGACGTTTTTTTTTCTTGACTAATGGTTTTAATAGGAACACAAGATGAGACTTGACTATGGCTACCCCGTGGTGAGAGCTGAGAAGCTGAATAAAGACATAAAAAAACTGAGCTTTACCGACAACGGATTCAGTTTTCTTGATCAATTTCGCTCTCTAATATCTGAAATGGGGAATTCTCTCGGCTTTGTTAGAATGGTGCGTCTCGGAGGTCTGCATTACTGCACTACAGCATGCGGGTATGTGATTTTGAAGTTATAAAACCAACTTATGTATATCAAAACCTCTTCCTCGTTTTTGTAGTTCTATACCGGATCAAAACATCAAAAAGAATTTTGAGGAGGCAGCCAGGAGCCTTCATTTGCCTTCTTTAGCAGTTCAGGCCGGGCAGCTACTAGACAAAGCTTTGAACAGCCAAAAGCTATCCGTTGACGAGAGTAGCTATTTCGCCATCCTCACAAATGTTTTTTATCAGGTTGTTTTCATTCTCACAAAGTTTGACAATGGTTTCAATCTGCGAGAGCTCATTTTCTGGCCGAGCGAACTTGTCTTCAGGATGGGTTGGATATGGACAGCATTGGAAGCGGGATGAACGGTTTGCAAGTTTGGAGTCAGAAGCTGGCTTCGCTTTCCAAAGAAGAAGCTCAGAATATGCAAACGGTTTGTGAACAAATCTGTGAAATTCACTAACCGTTTTGTTTTCAGGCCATGAAGAGGCTAACAAGTATCTTAATGGAGATCGAGCTTATGGAGTTTACTTTCACGGGGGCCAGAGTTTTCCTTCAGTAAACAACTTTGTGGACTGTATATTGACAAAGGCACAGTTTAAATCTTCAACTCATTTTGCACAACTGAAAACAGCTCTTTCTTGGCAGTGTAGGTAATTGATGATGCTTCTATGGCTTCATGGGTGTGTTAGACTGATGTCTGTCATCACATGGGTGAAAACCAACTACACAATCGAATACTTTATTCAATTTGCATTTTAAATCTCTTCGTATTTATGTACTTAATTCGTAGTCTTTTTAGAACAATTATTTGTGGTTTGGTTTATTGGTGTCAGATTTTCAACATTGCCACGGTTTTCAAGTTGAAAAATGTGCCACCAATTACCAAACTTGAAAGATTAATTTTCAAGATACGATTTTCACACTTTTTTTAGCCTGGTATTTAAAAGTCATTAATGAGTGTCTGAAACTACAATGGCAAAGATGGTTTCTTTTAGTGTGGTGATGGCTGTGGTGATGATCTTGTTCAGAGGAGTCCAACACACTCTTTCTCAGAGTGTAAGAATTCTTCAAAATGTCATAAGTTTCATTTTAAACTGTTTTTACAGACTTGCACCTATACCATCAAGATCAGAACGGGAACTAGAGGCACAGATGAAAGGGTGGATGTCCGCTTGTTTTCTTCAGATGAATCTGTCGTGGATTTCTCTGATCTCGATGGTCCAGGGGATGATTTTGAGAGTAACCAAGTCAACACCTTCACATTCGCAGGGCGTGAATGTCATGTCATATGTGCTGCTAAGCTTACTCTCGCCCGCATTAGCTTTGCTAATGCAGGCATCTGGTCATTTGAGACGATAAGCGTCACCGTGAGTAATACTTCTCAAACCAAGTTTTTTGCCGCAGGGGAACCAATAGAAGGCGGAACGAGTCGTGTTGTTGGCTCCTGTACCTGAATACTACTAAAACTGCATGCAGCACTTCAAGTGACAGGGTTGGATAACCAGAGTCACAAATAAGTTGCATAATAAGAAATTATATTTGTGTTTGTTATCACTTAAATCCTGCACTCTCTTGTCCATCAATTTCTTTCTTTACAAATATTAAGAATTGCAATATCAGTAGTACTAAGGTGCTCCGGGAGCCCAATTATGCAGCGGTTTGTGAATTTTTACAAATCGCACAGTTAAATTTGAAATTTGAACCTGGATCTGAGAAACTGCGGCTAGATTTGATTATTGGGGTCTTTGGGCAGTTTAAATCTTTGCTCCTTTTGCACAAGTGAAAACAGCTCTTTCTTTGGATTGATGATGCTTCTATAGGAAACAGAGAAACAAGAAAAGATCTGATTGTGGCTACCCCGTGGCAAGAGCTAAGAAGCTGAATTAAGACATCAGAAAACTGGGCAGGCTTAGCGACGACGGATTCAGTTTTTCCATCTCTAATATGTGAAATGGGGAATTCTCTCGGCTTTGTCAGAATGGTGCATCTCGGAGGTCTGCATTACAGCATGCGGGTATGTGATTTTGAAGTTATATAACCAACTTATGTATATCAAAACCTCTTCCTCGTTTTTGTAGTTTTATACCGAATCAAAATATCAAGGAGTTTTAAGACAAGGCAGCCAGGAGCCTTCATTTGCGACCGGACTTGACGACTTCTCGGCAGTTACTGGACAAAGCTTTGAACAGCCAAAACCTATCCATTGCCGAGAGTAACTATTTCGCCATCCTCACAAATGTTTTTTATCAGGTTGTTTTCATTCTCACAAAGTTTGACACTGGTACTATTAAGTTTTCATCGGTTCCACAGGAACTTCAAAGTAATGGCAATGTACACCTGAAGGATTTGTTCTTGATGGTTGCTTGGTTGCGTTTCAGGCTCTGGTAACAACAGGTGAGCTTCAAACACCCACATTTGTGTTGAGTTACAAGGCTGATCTCAGTATGCATTTTGCAGCCTACTGGAAAGGTTTTTATTGCTGCTATCAAATTGTGTTCTGTCTAGTCTGCTGTAGCGACAAAATCCCCGACAACGACCAGAGCACGGTAACATTCGCCATGAACAAAGTATATTGTGCGTTAATGGATGTTATTAAAATAGAAATTAAATTTTAGATTCAATTTTGTTTTCTGTAAAACTATGTTAATATCTTATAATTTGGAAGTTGACCTGTTTTTGGGAAACTTTCTTGGTTTCAGAAAAGCAATTTGGTAGATAGCTCATATATGTCAGCAATGCGTTATCATCTCGTCTTCATCATGCAATATAGTCCTCTCCAATCGTTGGTCGACATCCTGTTAATATATATATATATATTCGTGATTTAATTTCGTCAATCCGTTACGTTTGCAACTACAACACTTCAAACCACATGCTAAACAAAATGTGAGATGCTCACCTGATCCGATCCGGATAAATGGAATCACGACCACCTTCACCACCACTGTACTCTCTGCCTTCAACTTCCCAAGCCTGAGGTGCCTGTCCATAAACTCAACAACACTTCGTAATCATACTTGTCAAACATATCACATGTATATGGGCATACGTCACAGCTGCACCTGTTTAAAAATATAGCTTCAGGAATGCATTGCTTTGGGAAAGAAGATCTGTGTACTAGCCGGGCTGACGTTTCCCTGACCTGTTATTAAACAGTTGAAACTTCTGGACCTCATTTACCGTATGCGTGGATCTTAACATAGCCACTCCCCCATTTCTTAAATAAACTGGAGCCTGTGAAATCTAAACTTCCAGAAATGAAGGGATTTAGGGCATACTAGCGTGCAAGGCCATAATATATTGAGAGAAAAATGGAAATTGAGCTTTTGTGAATTGAACAAATTATGAAATAAAACAGGATCGTCTGATGATGCCACATGGCATGCACCCATTGAGCCATGTGGCTAATGTTGAACTTCAACAGGATTGCCCCATGTGCAATAGACAGCGACATCGTTTACAACTTAGATATAAATATTCATAAATTCCATAATATTTAACAGCAACATGTAACACCTAAAAGGTTTGTTCAGGGAAATGTTAATATTATGGATGCAATTCGTAAAAAGGTGGATGTTACTGTGGTAGATTTTACTCACAATACAGTGTCCATGTGGCAACTTTCTATTGGTTTGGCATTAAATGTCAATCCCATTGCAATGGATGTCCCATGGATGCTAGCCCAATGGGTTGATAATGTCCCTATAATATGAGCATTGTGCTATATATAGATGCCACATATCATTATAGGGATTCATTAGGTCATAGGGTTTAGAAGACACTTCCTTGCTTTAGTGCCTTGTCTTAGTGCTCTATTATTCAGCATGTTTCTTGGCATTAGATGTGAAAGGTAACTTGGTTTTCTAGTGATTGATTTCAAATGTTTTTGTGGGTACTGTTGGAAGTGGCTTTGATTTTCTACTAAATTGCTCATGAATATAGTTCCCTCCCCAATTTACTTCAAATTTGTGTTATTGAAACTTTTTATTCCATAGAAGACATAAAGGAAAAGGAGCCTTCCATCCAATTTTAGTGATTCATACTATGGTTCAAGTATGGATAGTGATAATGTGCTCTCCCAAAGTGTTGCAAATATAACTTTGGGTATCAAAAGATATTTGTCGGCTAATCTTTATGAATATTCTTTCCTTATTGTCATAACGGTAAAAGATTAGTATTGCTAGTTCCCTTTATTGGCCCCTCTTGTTCAAGTGTTAGTAAACTAGATTTAGCATCTACACTTGGCCGAATGAACATAAGGAAAGAATTCCCAAGTGTTTATTTAGTCAAGCATACTTGGCCCAACTTATTAATTCTCTTTTACTCTTTGTTGCACTAGCTTGGCAAAAACCCTCACATATTGAGTCTAGTCCTTCAATATTGCTACATGATAGCTTATTGTATCTGCCAAACACCCTCACTATCATGCTCTATATGTTAGTTCTTTCCCGGATCCATATGCTATTTATGGTAAGTGTCTAGATCCGTTTAAGAGGCATATTTACAGAATGTAGAGAGTGTTTTAAACCTATGGTGTTATTCTTGCTTTCAAATTCTAGCACCATTCCATATTTAGTAAATTTCATACTTATCCCAAAGACTAACTCCTGGTACTAAGGGATGCTTTGGGTGAAAGCTCAAAGCATGTGTTCCTCAAAGGGGGGGGGGCAGGGGCTATGGGGGGTTCCAAATGTATAATATTTGACCATATGAGAGATTAATTTAGCTTCTGTTAGGTTATGTTACTCCTTGTTTTGTGTCCGGCTTGGATCTAAGCCCAAGCTCCATAGTATACTTTCAAGGTTCTAAAGAAGGCCACATAGCTTCAGTCAATGGCCCACTTCTCCACTGCGAGCACAAGCTGTCAAAAGCAACAAACTAGTTGATAAAGTACCCTACTCTTCGCGTTAGGCCACCGGTATGCCAAAATTGTGCTAGACACCTTCTGACACTGTTTTGCTTGTAAGTGCTGAATACAAAGAGTTGGTGGTTGTGGGATTGTACAGGACCTTTGTTTCATAGTGCAATGGGTTTAGAATTCGGCTCTAAATTCATGTGTGCTACACAAAGGTTTACTTAGTTTTTAACCTCTTAGATTCATGATTTGCACATTTCTAGGCTTTCTATAATTTTTTGCAATCAAAGGGATTTATGTGAGACATAGATCTTTAAGCCCCAAAGTGGAGCTAAAAGAGTGCCACATTAGAGCTAATTTGGCTAGGAAAGGCCAATGTGACCAAAGAAGGTTATACCTGTGTATTAAGTGATGATATATCCATTGAAGAGTCCAATGCTAAAGTGAATATGGATAGATAAACTAGGTAGTTTGGTGAAGTGTTCAAAAGCTAGCTTTAGCTCCCCTAAAGATCAAATGGTTAATATTCCTAATCCAAGTGTGAGTGGCACTACTTACTTGGATACATGGCTTATTAAAACCTCACTCTAGCCACATGGCTAGGGCACTTAAGGGCGGAAGGTGGGGAGAGCACCCACGACACTTGTGTAGGGCCATGATATTTTGAATGTCATCTCAAAGTCCCAAACTATGGAAAGAAAAAGAAGTAATCCTCTAATATAATGACCAAAGATACAGTTATATGGTGAGGAAGTTCTAGAGGTCAATGGGATGTATTGGTTAGGCCTTTGAGCCCTGATTTAGTGGTAGTGTTAGCGAATATGGCCGTGGACGAAAAGAGATTTGGTAGGGATTGAAAAAAGGATATTGGGAAAGGTTAATCCCCATATCTATAGGCATCATAAGGATGCTAAAGAGTGGACCTAGGATGATCACTCATGGATGGATGGCTTAGCCTTTGAAAGACGGGACTAGGATGCAAATGATGTTGGATCACCAATGTCATAAAGGTGAATGGGCATGGCTTTAGTGTAACAGGTTGATATATCGGTAGTACTTTTTAGTGTTGGTCATGGGATCAGACACGTGGAGCACTTGGACCAAGTGCAAAAGTTGAATGGTATAGATGTTATTCTTGGGGTTAACAAATCCCCAAGTCTAGAATAGGACTTATGGAGGTTGTGAGAGATACTCTTTCAAGTGGTTAGAGGTGTGGTTAAGTGACTAAAGTAGAATGAAAGATTTAATCATTTACAATTTAATAGTCCGGCCGCATTTGGCATTTGGATGCACCTAAAGATCCTTGAAACTAAGACTACTACTTACCTTGTACTATAAGGTACCATCCAAAGAGGTACTTCATCACATCTAGACTAACTATGCCATGAATCGAGATGACATAAACTAAGGGATTATCAATTCCCAATCTAGCTATTGAACTAGAGGATACCAGTTTAGCCAATGCCAAATTTGTGAGGCCTTAGCCACTCACAATCCAACTAGGCTGGAACAGAGGCACATGACAAGGATTTGACAACAGATTTACAAGAACGAGGAGGCTTATGCATTTGCTATATAGATTGTGAATATTCTTTTATTTCTGCTTTTTTGTGAGCATATGTGGTAACATGTTTATTGTAGTATATTGCGAACTTGTAAGTTATGGTTTCTATGTACATGCCATTATTTGCAAAGCAATTAATTATATTGTAGCTTGTAAGATGGCTACCTCCAAAGAATCCTATGCAATATTCAATACATATGCATAGGCTATTCATCAATTTGGAAGGCCTAAACGCATCTGGAGTGACAATACTCTAGAATACAATGAGGTCGAGAAGAACATCCATTGTTGGGGTCTTGCAGTTAGGAGCTTCATATATGGGACATTAACATATAACTAAGTACTCACAATGTTAGAGTTTGTTCTAATAAGGACTAAATTGAATTTGTTTTGTAGTGTATAAAGCATTTGTGAAGAGAGTTCTTTGAGTGTGTGGTGTGGTTTTATAAGCACCTTTTTGAGTTCATGGAAGACATAAGAATTCTCGATGTATTTAATCCATGGCACAACCAGAGTCTACGTTGTGTCTTTGCTCTATAACTCAAGAAAGATATTTTGCACTGGGTTGCAACCTGGAACCTTCATGAGGTCTGTCTGAATTGATGTGGTGATTACTTCAAGCCATCTCATGTTTCAGAAAACTTATTTCAACCAATGGAATAAGAGCTTAGGTAAGAATTTGGTAATGTTATAGAATTTTACATATATTGTGCTTTTGTAGGATTATATTAGTTGTTGGTGGAAAAGATATTGAAATCATACCTAGACCATTTCTCTTGAATGTCGAAGATGCAACTCTGTTAGAGGTAATCTTTAAAATAAGAATAGAACAATTTCTTTTAATCTATTTCATTGTGCTTAACTACTTTACAGACTCTCAACACTGTTTGAAACCAAGCATTTTTTATGCATCAGGAGGGACTCAACTTGGACAAGTAACATCTACTTCATTTGGATCTAACAATGGAGTGTGCAATGATTGATGTTCTGGGTGTAGATCTACCATTTTACATCGAGAATGCCTTGCCTACAGCAACATTAGTGAAGCAACAAGCTTTGAAAAAACTTTACTTGGCCATACTTGGAGAAAATTTAGTGTTCTTTAGTGTAAATTTAAAATTTAAATTCAATTCTTGATTTTCCCAATTTTAGGGTTGCCACAAATCCCACCTATATTAAATGTGCCTATATTATATTATATTATGTGCTATATTTATTGTGTTATGGCAATTTTATTTTATGACAATGCTTAATATGATTTTGTTGATAATTCTTTCATTCTTCCAATCGATTTGCATGATCTAAGAAGAGGCAAGGCTTGTAGCACACACTCCCCCAATCGTAGGACCACCACATAGGTAAAAGTGCCATAGTTGTGATGGTGGGTAGCTTCTCTTCAATTAGATTTGCATAACTAATCCCTTGTTGTTTCCAGGCTCAAAGCAAGAACCTTGCATGCTTTAACAGTAGTAGACATTGTGCAGGAAATGCTTTGCAAACACACAAAGCACTCAATGTTTTGCACTCTGTACAGCCAATAGTCCTGCAAGACATGTGCCAACCACTTGATTTCCAAGCTCTGTAGTAGGGACATCAACTCCAACAACATCCCACCCATACCTCTCGATTGCTTTTAAGCAAGTAGAGCGCCACCTAACATTGCATACACTACAACATATGCAAAACCTCCAGCATGTTTCATTCTCCTTGCCTTCCCTAGAAAACACCAGCCTGAGTGTCTGAAATGAGCAAGTCCAGATGCCTCATGCCCATGGTATTGTCCAATCTTGAATGTTGCCACCAACACCAATTATGTGGCGTGCTCACGCAAGCCCATATAGTGCCACTACTACCAACCCTGCAACTCCACCAACCACTACAACTCTTGCAACTCCATCTACCAGTACAAGTGCCAGTCCCTGGCCATCTACCTCCTGAAGCAACAAGTGGTCTAGCTCAGTGAGTTTTCATTTGTACCCATAATTTTTCCATGTGTTTTTCTGTATAGGGTGAGTTAATAATGCCACCACACGAGCGAGCTCATAGTTCCCCATTAGTATTTTATAACTACTGGATTGATATTGTTACCCAGTGGAGCTTCAACATCTAAATATCTTCAAGCTGACCCTCAAGGCGGGTTGCCATATGAGCTATAGGTATAACATGACCTCATGCACTCTTCATTTTTTTTCCTTGGATTCATTGACTCATTTTCATTTCACTATGCTAGACTCTCTCACCGCTTGTGGCACCTATGCCAATAACAATTAACAATTTTTATTTTGTCATTGTGGATGTTATGGTAGTCAATCCAAAGGGTATGTCATCTATGACAACCTTTGTCCCCCTGGCTGTTCACTACAGCTTTTGTCACCAAGTGGATTGCAATCCCGAAGACTTAGCATCTACACTTGTATAGCTGGAAAAAAGAGTCATTAGTGAAGGTGATGAAACTTGACAAGTTGGCAGTAGACCTCTTAGAGTCTCTCATATGGGGTGGCTTATACTCCAGTATTCCTTTCTAGCTTAGCATGGCCCAACATGTGATTCTACTATCACCCCAAGCCTTAGGAATTCAACCTTTATCCATGACCAATTTAGGAGCATTTGTCCGACTTGAAAGGTAGTCTAATAGTGGTGAAGCTCATGTCGAGTTTGCAAAATTTGGCCTCAACTCTATTTAGCCTTGCTACTAGCCTCTTTAAACATCATGGGGAGCTATAGCAAACAAAGCCAGTAGCAACCAGGAAACAGTAATCTATTTATACAATGTTATGGAGCATCTTATTAACAAACATTGGCTAAGTTATCAAAAACAAGCCCGAGCACTAGAATTAAAAGATGTTCACGAATATAAGTCATTATCTTTTTTATATCCCCTCTTCACAAATATAAGTTGTGGTCTTTGCAATTGTAATTGATATAAATGCCTTAACTGCAAATGATGATCCCTTAGTGATAGAGTCATTTCTCCCAAGGCCAGCCATGCAAAAACCAAACCACGACAAGAATAATGAAAAAGAAAACTCTACGGATGAGGATATTCTTCCATTGCCAGAAGAAACTCTCCTCGTATAAGATAATATGGATATCACCAAAATTGAAGAACAAAGTGATGGTGGGGATGAATCACACCAAGAATCTCCAGAGACATCCTTGTCACTGGAGATAGTGGCTCTAAGCCATACGACTGGTAAGATGCATTACACAAATGAATATTTTCTTTATTTTTTGATTTTTAAATGTAAATAAGCCAATGTTAACATATGACAATGATGGTGAAAACCTTAAAGGCTATGGTGTGCTTCCACCCCCCTTTCTAGAGGGAAGTAGTTCCACTCCTTTTACTCTTATAGAGTTGCTTAAAATTTTTTCTACAATAGAGTAAAATAATTGAAAATTGTGCCAATAAGATGCATTAGAGACATGACTCTAAATGGTATATATCCACGGCTTTGCAATGGAGCTATTGCCATGAGCAATAAGAGCAAGAAGTGAGAACATAATGCTCTAGATAAGGTAGTATAGTACACAATTTGGTTGATTGTCCATTTGGTTTGTAACATTAACAACTTGCTTGAATGCATGGGATGAATGGGTTTATGAGCCATGAATAGCTCCATTTGGCACATAGCATGGATCATTGCTCCCCATCCGGGGCATAAGGATTGGATATTCATAAAATATTCTATCCTTGTACTTATATTACATGTGGACCAATAGCAGCCAGACACGTGGTATGAGTGAAATCTGCTTATTGTAAAATCCACCCTTTTACAAATTGCACACCATAAACATCTCACAGTCGAGAGATTTTTAGTGCACCTGAATGGCTGAGTCAAATCAATTACTTCAGGCGTCTTCTCGCTACGTGAGGAGCTTGCCGTCGAGTGTCTTGAGGCTCTCGCCAGGGCCCATCTCACAGTGTCGAGCGCCAGCCTCAAGAGATTCACTTTGATGTGGATATGGCTGGACGGCATTTTGAGCTCTTTCGAAATTTTCCTCGACACTCCCCGGCTGACTACCTTCAAGGTTGGCAGGTTCAAACAGGACATCTGCCTCAGTTTCCAATCGGAGAGCCTAGAAGTTCTGACGATGTACGCTCACTGCAAACTCGAAGTTTGACAAGCTCAGGAGCTTGCAAATCAGAGGATACTGGGAGCTGGATGAATTGGTGAGGCTCTTCGAGCTCATGCCCACAATCACAGAGATTACCTTCATGAATCTGGAAAGCAAGCACAAGATGAGCATTTCCCTTCTTCTGGAGCCCTTGGTCAACTTGCGAAGCGTCCATTTCGACGCCAGCTCGTTACAGGTGCGTGAAACACTACACTCGTTATGGTTTTCTATTTTTCTATCCTTTGATCTTCTTCTTGTAGGCACTCCAATGCCAAGGCAATCCACATAGCTTAGGCACTTGATTTCCACCTTTGGTTGAATGTTTATTTTTACCCTGATGGCGACATCTCTTTCTTGGGGGTCTTGTTCAGAGACCAGGGAGCCCGTAAGCTTGTGGTCCATTGCTCTGATATGATCGACACCGTGGAAGACATTCCTGAAAAGTGGCGAAGCGTTCTTTTCGAATTGATGAAGTTCTATCCAGGTTGCATCTCCTTAGATAAAACTCCAAAACTTTTGCACAGCAAGAGGCCTTCTCATTTGTAATCCAGTGGCTACTAACAATCATGAGTTGTTCATCCTTGCTAGTTAGAAGAACATACCTCACGCTCGAAGCTGTCCACTGCTTGAGCGATCCAACCAGCTCTTGCGCTCCCTCAAGTAACCAGTTCCTGGAAGGAGAACATAGAAAAGACTTTAGAGAGAACGAGACATAATTTTCTTTCGTACTGAACTCGTACAACGTGTCAGCCTAAAGAATTTGGCAAACTCGCTTGGCGATTTCCATACACGCGGTCAAGCCCGGCGATTCAATCCCGAATAGATGGATGAGGCCTGGAATGCCATGATGCTTCTTTCCCTGCGACATAAATAGATCCAACGTGAAACCCGGAAAACAAAAACGAAAATTTGATTCACTCACTTGGATCATGAAGTCGAAGCCACTTCCTCCACGGAGCTTGGAACGCACTCCAGAGTAATCTGGAACCAAGCTTTCATCTGGAAGTCCTGGGAAGTATTTCCGAATCTCTGGGTAGAAGCTGCGAGCTCTCGCTGGATCCACACTGTAGTCAAACCTGTGGAACAAAGGTATGAACGAAAGATAAAGAGTGGTCATTTACTCGGTTGTCACGCTTGTCGTCGAAAGGTTTAGCCACTGAACGTCCGGTCCAAATCTTGTGGCACCTCCGAGATCGATAGTCAAGTGTACTCCGAGACCTCCTTCCTCGGGAACCGGGTAGATCAAGTGCGAAAACTGTGCCTTGGAGGATGAAATGGCGAAGTAGTTCCCTTTGGCGAAGTAGTTCTCAGGAATGCTACTGCTGCTCAAGCCTTCGATGTTTCGAGCGATGGCTGTTGCGTGCAAGCCAGCGGAGTTGATCACATAGCTTGCGGAGAGTACCATCTCAGCTGTGCTCACGAGCTCGTCAACCGGTTTGTTTGCAGCGCTGCTTGTCTCGTGGACGACGATGTTCAGTCCTCCGTCGGGTCGAACTGTGCCACCGAGAACAGTGCTGTTGAGCGCGAGTGCTACGCCTTTCTCCTCGGCATCTGCCTGTTTAAGAGAAAAAATCCACAAAGTCGCACCCACAAAGCAAAAACAAAACGAAGAACACAGAAGAGAGGAAAAAAAGAAAGGATTGAGAAAGAAAAACTAGAGTTCACGCATAAGATTCGATGGACAACCAAAGAAGTTTCGAAGCATGCAGAGAAGAACTAAATGTAAAAAGCGAGAGAAAAAACTAGAGGACAAGGTTGTAACTTAATGGCAAACAAGCCGACGAAAAACAAAACGAAGAACATAGAAGAGCATTGAGAAAAGAAAAATAGAGTTCACGCATCACGTAGAACTAAAGAAGAACAAGAGAAGCGAGAAAAAAAGATGGAGTAAGAACATACCTGGAGTGAGAGCATTAAAGAGTGACTATCAACAATTCCCGTGGATGGCGACCACAGCGCTTTCACGCAATTCAGCTCGGGCTCCATCGCCATCGCCTCGGCAGCTGTGATCACCCGCAAATCCTCGGCGCCATTCGCAACACCGGTCTCTTGCAATCGAAGTAGCGTCTTCTCCTGCTGGAGCGAAGTGGCCACGATCAACTTCCCCAATCTTTTGAAAGGAATGGATCGCTCCTGGCAGTAGGCATACATCGCCTTGTTCCCTAGAACGCACAGAGCGGCCTGCCTGACAGTGGCACAGAGCGAGAGATTCGCGGAGCTGGAATTTCAAGCGACAAATCGAGCAAACCTTGAGCGATCCAACGGGATAGTAGATCCCGGCATGGATTACTTGACTGTTCCTGGAGCTGGTGCCTGTCCCTACTGCGGATCCAGCTTCCACAACCACGACATTCTTCCCTGCGATGGCGAGCTGCCGCGCGATCGCCATCCCGACGATGCCCGCGCCGATCACGACGCATTCCACCGCCTCCCTGGGAGCCCGGATCGAACACCATCGTCGCATTTAGGGTTCTAGACTTTCCTCTCTTGGAGGAAATTTTAGGGTTCTTTATGGCTGAGGGGGGAGAGCGCTTCAACGTGCGCAATCCGGCCGTGAAGCGCATCTTGCAGGAGGTGAAGGAGCTCCAGAACAATCCCAACGATGACTACGTGAGCATGCCGCTGGAGGTGAGCGATCGACTTCTTCTTCCAGATTTCCTTCTTGATTTCTTCTCGATCTGTCGCAGGACAACATTTTTGAGTGGCAATTCGCGATCCGGGGTCCGAAAGACACCGAATTCGAGGGCGGAATTTACCATGGCAGGATCCAGCTCCCTCCAGAGTATCCTCTCAAGCCGCCAGAGTTCGTGCTTTTGACGGTGAGTGGCTACTTGTGACGATTGTTTTGGCGATAATCTCTCGATGTCTCTCTCGCTCAGCCCAATGGAAGATTTGAGACCAAAACAAAGATTTGCTTGAGCATATCAGCGCATCATCCAGAGTTTTGGCAGCCTTCTTGGAGTGGTGAGTGAAGCTTTGTCCAGTTCTTTACTTTGCCTTCGATTCGATCGAGTGAGAAGGACTGACGCTTTTCTTTTCTTTTTCTTCGTGTAGTTCGCACTGCTCTGGTAGCTCTCATCGCCTTTATGCCGACAAAGCCAGAAGGAGCTATCGGATCCCTCGACTACACCAAGGAAGAAAGGAGGGCTCTCGCGATCAAGTCCCGCGATGCCGCTCCAAGAGTTAGCACTCCCGAGCGCCAGAAGCTGATCGACGAGGCAAGCATTTACTTATTTTCATCGCCCTCGAAGCGATCAAATCGCCATAACTTCCATGGTTTTCCAGATCCATGTCGAGATGATGAAGAGAGCGCATCCCGTGCCAGACACGAAAGAATCACCGCCGGAAGACGCAGAAAATAATCGTGTAGAAGTGGAAGCTACTCCATCTCCAGCTTCTCGAGATTTAGCTCCGGCTCCAGCTCTAGATCCAGCTCCAGCTCTAGCTCCAGTTCTAGCTCCAGCGCCAGCTCTTATAGCTCCAGCTCCAGCAACGATCAACGCTGTGAATCCACCACCACCACCAGCAGCAGTAGCGGCGATTCCCGCGGCTGGAATTCGAGCGGGGAGATCGGAAGAGCAAGCGGTACAGCAGTCTAGCGATTTCGGCTTGACGGCATTGGCGATTGGGCTGGCGATAGCCATCGTTGGCATCCTCGTGAGGAAGGCCCTCCGGTACTACGGCTATGTGATATAGCAAAATAAAGAACTAGGGTTTAAGAAAGCCCTAGGAGGCGGGCCAAGGAATCTCTTCTTCTCTCTTCCGCCATGGTTCTCACTTCGCGCTCGTCGCGTCGCGTTCTTCTCACCAGCGCTCGCGTGTGCTCTTGCAGGAGACGGTGCTTGTATTCAAGGCGGGCAAAATGCTGATGGAGGGAGTCCAGGTCCGCGCGGATCCAAGGAAGGGCTTGTTTTGCATAGCCAGGGTAAGGATTTGATAAAATTTCGGTGGATTCTCAGCTCGCGCAATCGAAATTCTCAGGACGAGGCCGGGCTTGTGCACGTCCAGTGGCAGGATCGCGTGTCGGGAGCTGTGGAGGACGTAAGCATAGCTCTGTGATTTGGATTTTCTCTCTTTTCTCTCTTCTTTGTGTCTGACATGGACAATGCAATAGGATCAAATCGTCTTCGCGGATGAAGCAATCTTTGAGAAGGTAAGAACTTGATTTTTTATTTTTCTTCACGAGTCTCGATCGTTTAGGTGGTCTTATTAGGCAGTGTGATTTCTATGGTGTAGGTCCAGCAATCCAATGGCCGAGTTTACATCCTAAAGTTCAAGACTGATGATAGAAAGATGTTCTTCTGGCTCCAGGTAGATAGAACTGCTTCTAGATTTTCTTCTACAGCTGTTAAAGCTCTCGTGTCGCATTTTTCTTGCATCCAGGAGCCAAATCCTGCGGGTGACGAGAGGCTGTGCGACGCCGTGAACATCCAAATCAATCAGCCGGGTATGTCGTTTCCTTTGACAGTGACTGCATTGAAGTTCTTTCCTAGTAGTGGAGGAAGCGTCGGTAGAGGAAAGTATCGAGCGTGACATTGTCAAGTAAGTCCTGAGATTCTGTGTTTGCTCTTTCACGTCTGATGATGGTTGTGCCAGCACTGCTGACGATACTGGGAAAGCCACCCCGTCCGGAGGAGGAGCGGTCGAGAACATCAGAAATCCTCCCGTGCAGCTCGCCGAGCTACAACAGATACTGGCAAACCTCGGCCAGAGCCTGAATGGCCACGGTAGAGCAAAACTTAATTCTCTGCTATACTCATGGAGATTTTTCTTTTTTCTTCTTGTAGGGGGGACATCAAGAGCATTCCAAGATCCAGGTGAGTTTTCCTTTCCTATAAACAAATACATTGTTTCGTTCATTCCCTCTTCTGCAGGGCCTAGTCTGACGGACGTTCTTAAACCGGATCATGTCCTCCCGCTGCTTGAAAACTCCCACCAATGGGAGGAGAGACTGTCTCAGTATCTTCCCGAGGTAATGCGATACTTTTGCTGGTCCTTGGTCCCCACGACTGAAGCAACTTGCATTTATCCAAGCAGGGGAAATGGACACCCGAGGCCATCGCGGATTTAATGCAGAGCCCACAGTTTCGTCAGCAGCTTGACATGTTCACTCACGTAAGTAAAAACTTTTTTAACTTCTTTTGCTTGTTTCTCACCAACTTGACAATGATCCAGGCTCTCAGGTCGGGTCAAATGGATTTGCAACAGTTTGGCATTGATCCGAGTCAGTGTGAGTGTGGATTCACTTTCTTACTGTTTGTAGATCTTGAGAAACAAATTTATTGCTTTTCAACAGGTGACTTCACTGTAGCATCGTTTCTAGAAGCGATACAAAACCAGGTGGAAGCTGGGGACCATTCGCAGCGCGACGTGGATGACATGGACGAGTGAGTGATTTGTCACTCTCCGATCCCTCTAGTAGTAATTGAGAAACTGGATTTTGCTGGAGGAAGAGATGGGGACTTGAACATACAAGCCTGGCGTTTTCCTCCCTCCCAGCGTAAGATCACGCGGTTTGTACAAGCATGAGACCAGCTTTCACCTTTAAGAAAGAAAAGAAGGAACTATCAATCTCAAATAACGAGACCTTTTGAATCGATGAATGAAAATCTAGCTCACCTAAAGCAGGCCTGATTTCTCCATTGCCTTTGGTTGTCACTTGGTTCACGAGAACTACCTGTGATTCGTATCGCAAAACTTGTCAAAGACTAGAAAGTATTGCCATACCGCGAGTTCATGATGGTGAGCCAATGCCATGAGCTTCTGAGCCATGCTGTTGAGCAGCCGGGCCCGGAGAGCCAGATCGTGGAAGTCTTGGCGGAAGTGAAATGTGACACTGTCGATGACAAGGAGTTTCACCTAGAAATCGTTTTAAGTAGAAGCGGGAGGAGCAAACGGAGTCTAGTGGTATAGTACCTCCTTGTGTTCTTCCAGGAACTTATTGAGGCTGTTGATGGTGGCGATCTGCTCGGTGGAATCGAAGACGCGGAAGTAGAAAATGTGCGAGAGGAGAGACTCGACGCTTTGATCGGGCGTCACAAGAGCACTTCGTTGAGCCATTTGGAGCACTCTCTCCATCATAAAGCTGCCTTCCGTGTCTGCTCGAGCAAAAAAAAGGATTAGTGTTTTAGAACATACGAAGCTTTCTCTCATTCTTATCACTCGTAAAAAAGAAGAGACAAAACTTCCACACAGTAGCAAAGTTCTCGTTTCCAAGAGATAAGAATTTCCATACGTACCAATGTAGACAGCGTGACCATTGAGACCACCTAGAGATCGAGGGAGTTGGACGTTTATAGCAAGCTGCATCCTGTGAAAAAGAAAAAATTAGAGACTTTAGAAGTGATCTCGCTGTGATCTAGAATGAAAAGCGTGAGTCCATACCCGAGCTGCGTTTTTCCAATCCCCGGAGCACCACCTGGAGAAGAAGGATCGTGATTTTCTCGTCTCTATACACTCTTCTCCTTACAAATTTCCGTCAGCTCCTTGGAGGCGACTCCACCGCCGAAAACTCGATCCAAACCACTGCAGCCAGTTCCAATCCGGCTCCGGGATCGATCAAACGACATCAAATCCCAAGCAGTCTTTGCTCCTGAGTGGAAAAAGAGGGAGAGAAAAAAAAGAACGAGAGGCTCATTCCAGGGACTCCAATCGAATTCTCTTACCAGCAATAGGCGCTGGAGTAGCTCCGATTCGCCGCAGAACAGAGAGCGCCTCATCGGAAGAGATCGATGCGTCTGGAAATGGAAATACATTCTCAAGCATGGCTGCATTTTCTCACAAGAAACACACCTCGTGCGAGATCCAGAGGCGATGCGCCGTGGAGATCCGCGATGGAAGAATAGCCGCAAGCAAGGAGCTTGGATCGGAGATATGGCGGTAGGCCGAGCCGCGCAATGCTGCCACCGTCGTCCATACTTCTTTAGGGCAAAAGAAGCAAATGCCCTAAAAACAGTATGAGGGAGATGGAGCTCATGGGCGCCAAGGCCACCGAGGAAGAATCCAGAGTGGAGATGATCGATAGTGGCGGTGGCCAAGATCACAAGGCCAGCGATCCCGCGAATGGCGTCGCCGAGGGGAAAGCCGTGGAAGAAGAGGATGATAGCGGCAGCAGCAGGGCAGACGAAGCGCCTCTCCTCCAATCCGCGGCGAATGGAGCGGCGGAGGCGGCTGCGGCGCCGCCAGAATCGGCAGTGGCAGCGGCGGCGAGCAAGATCGAGAGCTTGGAGGAGATGGAGTCGAAATATGCGGCCTATGTGAGGGACGACTGCTATGGCGCCCTCGGCCGCGGCGCATTGCCCTGGGGCGAGAGGGCGAAGCTGGCTGCTGCGCTCCTCACCATCGTTCCTCTCCGATTCGTGCTGCTCTTCCTGGTCTTGCTCATCTACTACGTAATCTGCCGGATTTTCACGCTGTTTAGATCGCCATCGGACGAGGAGGGTCAGGAGAACTACGAGTATCTGCGGGGCTTCCGGCGCTGGATCATCGCGTCCTCGGGGAGGTTCTTCGCGCGGGTGATGCTCTTCGTGCTGGGATTCTATTGGATCAAGGTGAAAGAATCGCCCTCCTCGGCAGCGTCCTTGCAGCAAGGGGCAGCGCAAGTTGGTCCGGATGGATACGAGCACATAGCTGTAAGATCTAAGTTTATGGTAATTCTTTCTTTGATGATCCAAGTTCTCTTGCCAGGCGGAAGATACACCAGGAGCGATCGTTTCAAATCATGTATCCTATTTGGACATCCTCTACCACATGTCTGCTTCGTTCCCGAGCTTCGTTGCTAAGGTGAATTCTTCTTTCGTAGCAAAAGAAATCATCTATAGTAGTACTTTGCCTGGTTAACGCAATTTTTCTTCCATCCGGCTCGAAGAAATCAGTGGCCAAGTTACCTCTGGTCGGCTTGATAAGGTAGAACGATCTTTCTTCACACAAACGTGATGTCCTTTTGTCTAATTGGCGTTGTTTGGCTGCGCAGCAAGTGTTTGGGATGCGTTTACGTCCAGAGAGAATCAAAGACATCGGATACCAAAGGAGTCTCTGGTGAGTGAAGCAAAGAAGATTCGAAGCAAGCTTTTGATTTCCTTTTCTTTCGTTTTCCAGGAATCGTCAGCGAGAGGCTTCGAGCTGCTCACAGCGATCCAGGAGCTCAGATCATGCTTCTCTTTCCAGGTAACACAAGAGTTTTTCCGGCGCACAGCAAATTTGACTTTGCAGAAGGGACAACCACTAATGGAAAGCACCTCCTTCCGTTCAAGACGGGTGCGTTTCTAAGCCAGACGCCAGTCTTGCCCGTTGTGCTCAGATACCCGTACACTCGTTTCAGTCCGGCCTGGGAATCCATATCCGGGGTAAGCTGTTCCTTTCGATTATCCTTTCTGACTTTTTTCACCTTTTTCCAGGTACGCCACATTCTCTTGTTACTATGCCAGCCAATCAACTTCCTCGAGGTTACGAGATTGCCAGTTTACAGTCCATCAGACAAAGAGAAGGCAGATCCAAAGCTCTACGCAAGCAGTGTACGAACTTTGATGGCAACTGCAGAGGTCAAGCTTGTGAAATCATGGGTTTGTCATGTTAGCTTGACAAGTATTTTCATGTTGTTCGTTGCGGCAGAAGCTTACAATCTCAGACATTGGACTGCAAGAAAAGCGGATCTATCTCAACGCGATCCGGAGCAAAACGACTGCTTGAAGAGAGAAAGAGAGAGGGGAGAGCATTTACAATGGAGCAAATTTTGAGCGGCCCGTGCACATTGTCACATGCTACCACGCAGACAAAACTTTGGTCGCCTCCACCGGCTAGGTACTCACTGGAACATTTTAGAGTAGGCCTTGCGTTCCTGATCCCGTCTCGCTAGTATCTGTAATACCACTAGGTAAGCGATCCAGCAACAACGTTTCGTTACCTTGTTCTTAGCTGTTGTGAGCTCTTTCCGGATACCAGCTGCTCAGTCAAACAACGATTGGTTTCTAGAAGTGGAAGAAGAACGAGCAAAGATCGAACTTACCATCGTTGGGCTGGATCTCTTGAGCTTTGCTCAGGCTTGCCACTGCTGCTTCCAGGTCGTTTAAAGCCAGGTACGCCTACAGAGAATAGGAAGAGCTTAGAAAAAGCAGAAAAATACAGTGAGAATCACCTGGCCTTGTCGAAACAGTGCCTTCACATTGGGCTCTCCATTGTTCATGGCGTACTCCGTGTCTACCAGAGCACCCCGAGCATCGCCAACTCTAAGTTTGCAGGCCTGAAGCACCAAAAGAGTGAGACCAAGCAGGAAGATGAGAGAAAGATAGAGACTTACAGCGCTATTGGTGAGAACCAAGGACTTAATCCTCCGCAGATTGTTACTCTTCTCTGCCAAAAACAACGTTTTTTCGAAACCAACGAAACAAGAGCGAGACAAACCTTCGTCTATCTCTTCCTTTTCCCAGCAAACGTCCAAATATCTCAAGGCTTTTCTGTACTTGCGAAGCGCCATCTTATAGTCGCCACGCTACGAAGAAAAACATAACGTTCCAAAGCTCTATAGAATGCGAACGAACAAAAGGAAAGAAAAGAATCACACCTTGAAGCAATCGTTTCCCAGGCTCTTGACGGTCTCCACGGCCGACACCCACCAGGCCGACTCCTCTGGCTGCTCGGGCAAGTCCGCTGGCCAGTCCGGGAATATATCACCGTCCTTCCAGAAGAGCGACACTCCATCGTCGGCTCCCTCCGGAAGCTCTCCACACTCGGTCACCACCAGGGGATTCACGGGCCGGTCCTTGTCGTCCGTGATAGCGTGCTCCATGCTGCGAATCACGCCCATTCCCTTGAGAACTTTGCCAAACACGACGTGCTTGCCGTCGAGATGTGAGGCTCGAGCGGTGGTGATGAAGAACTGGGAGCCGTTGGTGTTGGGCCCCGAGTTGGCCATGGACAGCAGCCCCTTGCGCTCGTGCTTCACTTTGAAGTTCTCGTCGTCGAACTTGAGGCCGTAGATGGATTCGCCGCCGGTGCCGTCGCCAGCGGTGAAGTCGCCGCCTTGGATCATGAAGCCTTTGATGACGCGGTGAAAAGCCACGCCCTGTTTGCAAGAGAGAAGCCAATGAGAAAGCGAAAAAGTCAGTGAGTCAGTGAGATGCTGGAAGAAAAGGAGATGACTTTTCTAGATGATCTCACACAGGCATGAAGAAAAACTTCACACAGAGATAAAATTCTCGCAATGAAAATGCAGAGAAGTCAGTGAGAAAGTGAAGAAAAGGAAGGATTTTTCATCGAGAAGAAACAGATACCTTGTAATGGAGCGGATATCCGGAAGAACCGACGCCTTTCTCGCCAGTGCACAGCGCCCGGAAATTCTCGGCGGTGCGCGGAACAATATCCGCGAAGAGCTCCACGACGATCCGGCCCTCGAGCTCGCCTCCAATGCTGATGTCCATGTAGCACCGAGGATTCGGCGCCATTGCTACCACGCTCTTACTCACCCTGTTCGTTGGAACCCTAAACCCTACGAGGAAGAAAGAGAGAATCAGTAGATTCGCGTGTCGGCGCGTACTGGGGATGGGATTCGAACCCTCGACCTCGGACCCACAAACCATCTGCCGTCCGGTGGTAAATATTATTCCGAATCTTACACGTGGCACGTTTGTATTCGTGAAAGCGCTAGCTTGGCTGGCCAGGGGTCCATTTTCCCACCTGCAATGCAGTAGATGGTAAGTCACACGATGCGAGGAGCGAAGAAGGGCGCTCTAGAAAAATTCTAGTCCAGGGCTTGGGAGAGCTAGGGTTCTAGCGATTGGGCAGGGGATGAATCGAGGTATGGCGGCCTCCTCCTGCATTGCGCTCCTTGGGGTGCTAGTGGCGCTGGGATTCGCGGGATTGGCCGCGGCCAAGGGGGGGGGCAATGTAGAGCTCGCCGCCAAGCCCAAGAACAAGACGGTGGCCGAGATCTTCACCAGTGATCTCTTCGATTTGATGTTCAATCACAGGAATGAGCCGCAGACGCACGCGCAGGGATTCTATGACCACTACTCATTCATCACGGCCGCCAAAACCATGGAGAAAGAGGGGTTTGGGGTCACTGGCGGCGAGACGGTCCAGAAGAGGGAGATTGCGGCATTTCTAGCTCATGTGGCCCATGAGACGACTTGTAAGTTCTTAGATCTGCTGGAGCTCCAGGGAAGAACAAGCGATTTCTTAGATCTCTTTTAGAGAAGAGTTTAAAATTTCTCTCGTGGCTAATGCTTTGCTTTGCGAAAATTTCAGGTGGCTATTCGGCAGCTAAAGGGGGACCTTACGCGTGGGGGCTTTGCTACAAGGAAGAACTTAGTCCACCAAAGATCTACTGCGAGGATAGTTTCCTCTATCCTTGCTCCAAAGGTGTCAGCTACCATGGACGAGGAGCTCTCCCACTCTACTGGTAAGTTCTTCGATCCAAAACCGGGATTTTTCTTATTCCTTGTGTTTTGCCAGGAACTACAACTATGGACCCGCTGCAAAGTACCTCAAGCTCGACCTCATGAATCACCCAGAGATGGTTAGCGAGAACGCGACAGTGGCGTTCCAGGCGGCGATCTTCAAGTGGATCACTCCCGTCAAGCCCAAGCAGCCATCTCCACACGAGGTGATGGTCAACAAGTGGAAGCCATCCAGGAACGACACTCTGTCGTTCAGGAGCCCCGGATTTGGAATGACGATCAACATCATGGCTGGAGACGACGAGTGTGGCCACGGCAGCGATCCAAAGATGGAGGACCGGATCGCCCACTACAACTATTTCCTCAACATCATTGACAAGGACGTGGATCCGGGCCTCAACCTCGACTGTGGATCGCAGGGAGTTCTCAATCCTCCCAACCCGGTCCAGTGAGCACACACACACAGGTGGATTGCGGTACGCTCGATCGGAAGTTCCTCTCGATCGAAAAACCAAGCTTTAGTAGTACTGGGAGGAATGAATAACGAGAGAAGACTCTCGCTACCATGCTACTGCTGCGACGAGAATTTTATAAGATAGCTCTACAGGAGGAACAGGCAAGCAGGTTTGTAGAGGTATGTGGTTGTACTGCTTGCTACACCGGATTGAATTCTTTGTCAAATCATGTGTGTATTAAAGGTATAGGATTTTAAAAAGCGTCAAATAAAGTTGGACCACCATTTTCACTAAATTATCAACTTTTTACGTATAAATTATCACTTTGTCATCTTTAAACTCTTATCAGACAACATCCAATAAACCAGATACCAGGCAGAATAGAGCACACTGGGACTCAGTTTGATTTTTCTTTACAAGGTTTCCCTTACTTTTTTGGCACTAAGTGGTTAGTAGCGACAGCACTCTCCACTCTCAACAGGGTACAAAGACAACTGGTACTCCAGCCGCCATTTTCGCCCCTCATGTCAACCGAAAATTATTAACATATATATCATTTTTATTTTACTCAGCCCTCTTTCAGTGAAACTACACTCTGGTGAAAACAACCGAACAGAGGTTTAGTTACCCTAGTGACTTGCATTTTCACTAGCATTTGGCTAGTTATTTACCCCACAAACTTATCCAAAGATTTCGTAACTGGATGTCCACGTCTTACATAGGTACAAATTTTATTGAAATATGGAGTCCATCCACATTTAGGAGTAGTGCAAAAGAGTTTAGGGTTTATGGATTCTCATGTCGCAGCGGCAGGATTCACGCGCAGGTACAGGAAGCTCTCGTTGCAGGATCGAGTGGAGACGCTTCTTGCCGATTCGAGCGAGGCCAAGCCGCAGGTCGATGAGATCTGGAAGAGTGTGCTTGGCGCTGCAACAACAGATCAGGAAGCGAATCCGGATGACGAGGAGCTGAGCTTTTGGATGGTTTACGCAGAGGCTTGGGAGGATGTTGCTGCAGCGCTTCTTCCGTTGATATGCATGAGGTGTATAAGATTCCTGAGGGCGTTGAGGCGAGCAGGAGGCTGCTGAAGCAGCTGCAGATGGAGGAAGGGCGGTCGAACGAGCTGAAGATGAGATTCATTCCTGAGCTGAGGAGCTTCAAAGGAGGCCCCTCGGCGGCGCAGTGGGCGAGGTTCAAGAGTGCGAGTGTGCTCTTCTGTGAGGATCCAGAGATGGAGCACCTTCAACAGGAGGGTGCCCTGTACAAGCAGGCTGCACTTTACAGGAAATTCTTGCAGCTGCAACTAGAGCGAACAAACAACAACGCTTGATCAATCAACCATTTGAGCTTCAAACGCGCGGTTCATACTACTGTTTTCAATGTATTTAGTGGCCTAGCTGCTTTTTTGGTTTGCTTAAGCAAACCTATAGGAATGGTAGTGAATATACCTAGAATATGCTTGGATATTCTAGGATATTCTACAATCTAACGGTTGGTATTCATTTAGATTAATCTGGTATTTATAATTTATAAACATGTTTATAATTTATAAACTTTCTTAAACCCTTTCTAGTATATTCTTTTTTATTTTATCATCTAATGGTTGATATGCAATAAGATTAATCTTGTGTTTATAAATTACAAACATGCTTATAATTATAAACTTTATCTGATCAATTAGATTAATAAGTAATAATGAAACTACCATTACGCAAACCAAGTGTTGCTACATGCAACGCATAGCAATTTATTTAATCTTCGAGGAGTTTGGGAATATCCCTTGACAAAACGTTAAACAGGTAAAATGACTAGGTAAACGGTTTAACCACTGATTAAAAAAAGGCATATACAAATCACTAGGTTCAGATTTGGCATGGCCAGCCTTGAATATGACAAACAAAAATACTTCTTGGAAGGGATAACCAACCGAGGTTAGCAATTATCGAGGATAATCTCGAGTGGCAATCTGCACAAGATAAACCCTAAACATTTATATTTTTCATAGGAAATTAGGGATTTCAATAAGGATTATCCTCGAAATTGCTAACGGAAATGGTTAACCGCCTTATCTATTGGGAGTGGCAGAGCGATCAACCCTTCTTTTGCGCGGCGTTGAGGCAAAGATCCGATGGCGGAGGCGGAGATGGCACTGCGGCGATCTTCTGGGCGGTGTTGGGTGGTGGAGGCAAAGATCCAATGGTGGAGGCAAAGATCCGATGGTGGAGGCGGAGATGGCATTGAGCGGCAATGGCGATCAAACCCTGATCCTGGCTAGCGCCCTAAAGATCTGCAGCACCCGATTGTCCCCGCGCCCTAAGGCCGGCACCTTGGCGACGGCCGATCAAAGCCGTCAGCTCTCGTTCATAAACCATGTGTAAAATTATGCATCTCATAAACTAACTATTAGTTTATGAGCCAGTGTATAATTACATGATTTGGAACAACTGACACGACCAACAGTGGGATAAGGAGCACGTGGGGCAATCCTGTTGAAGTTCAACATTAACTCAGCCACATGGCTGAATGGATGCATGCCATGTGGCATCATCAAACTTTATTTCACAATTCGTTCAATTCAGAAAAGCTTAGTTTCCGTTTTTCTCTCAACAGGTTATGGGCCTTGCACGCTAGTATGCCCTAAATCCCTTCATTTCTGGAAGTTCAGATTTCACAGGCTCCAGTTTATTTAAGAAATGGGGGAGTGGCTATGTTAAGATCCACGCGTACGGTAAACGAGGTTCAGAAGTTTCGACTGTTTAATAACAGGTCAGGAAAACGTCGGCCCAGCTAGTACACAGATCTTCTTTCCCGAAGCAATGCATTCCTGAAGCTATATTTTTAAACAGGTGCAGCTGTGACGTATGGCCATATACATGTGATATGTTTGACAAGTATGATTACGAAGAGTTGTTGAGTTTATGGACAGGCACCTCAGGTTTGGGAAGTTGAAGGCTGGTGAAGGTGGTCGTGATTCCATTTATCCGGATCGGATCAGGTGAGCATCTCACATTTTGTTTAGCATGTGGTTTGAAGTGTTGTAGTTGCAAACGTAAATGATTGACGAAATTAAATCACGAATCTATATATATTAACTGGATGTCGACCGACGATTGGAGAGGACTATATTGCATGAAGAAGACGAGATGATAACGCATTGCCGACATATATGAGCTAGCTACCAAATTGCTTTTCTGAAACCAAGAAAGTTTCCCAAAAACAGGTCAACTTCCAAATTATAAGATATTAACATAGTTTTACAGAAAACAAAATTGAATCTAAAATTTAATTTCTATTTTAATAACATCCATTAACGCACAATATACTTTGTTCATGGCGAATGTTACCGTGCTCTGGTCGTTGTCGGGGATTTTGTCGCTACAGCAGACTAGACAGAACACAATTTGATAGCAGCAATAAAAACCTTTCCAGTAGGCTGCAAAATGCATACTAAGATCAGCCATGTAACTCAACACAAATGTGGGTGTTTGAAGCTCACCTGTTGTTATCAGAGCCTGAAACGCAACCAAGCAACCATCAAGAACAAATCCTTCAGGTGTACATTGCCGTTACTTTGAAGTTCCTGCGGAACCGATGAAAACTTAATAGTACCAGTGTCAAACTTTGTGAGAATGAAAACAACCTGATAAAAAACATTTGTGAGGATGGCAAAATAGTTACTCTCGGCAATGGATAGGTTTTGGCTGTTCAAAGCTTTGTCCAGTAACTGCCCGCAAATGAAGGCTCCTGGCTGCCTGATGTTTTGATCCGGTATAAAACTACAAAAACGAGGAAGAGGTTTTGATATACATAAGTTGGTAATATAACTTCAAAATCACATACCCGCATGCTGTAATGCAGACCTCCGAGATGCACCATTCTGACAAAGCCGAGAGAATTCCCCATTTCACATATTAGAGATGGAAAAATTGAATCCGTCGTCGCTAAGCCTGCCCAGTTTTCTGATGTGTTAATTCAGCTTCTTAGCTCTCGCCACGGGGTAGCCACAATCAGATCTCTTCTTGTTTCTCTGTTTCCTATAGAAGCATCATCAATCCAAAGAAAGAGCTGTTTTCACTTGTGCAAAAGGAGCAAAGATTTAAACTGCCCAAAGACCCCAATAATCAAATCTAGCCGCAGTTTCTCAGATCCAGGTTCAAATTTCAAATTTAACTGTGCGATTTGTAAAAATTCACAAACCGCTGCATAATTGGGCTCCCGGAGCACCTTAGTACTACTGATATTGCAATTCTTAATATTTGTAAAGAAAGAAATTGATGGACAAGAGAATGCAGGATTTAAGTGATAACAAACACAAATATAATTTCTTATTATGCAACTTATTTGTGACTCTGGTTATCCAACCCTGTCACTTGAAGTGCTGCATGCAGTTTTAGTAGTATTCAGGTACAGGGGCCAACGACACGACTCGTTCCACCTCGTATTGGTTCCCCTACGGCAAAAAACTTGGTTTGAGAAGTATTACTCACGGTGACGCTTATCGTCTCAAATGACCAGATGCCTGCATTAGCAATGCTAATGCGGGCGAGAGTAAGCTTAGCAGCACATATGACATGACATTCACGCCCTGTGAATGTGAAGGTATTGACTTGGTTACTCTCAAAGTCATCCCCTGGACCATCGAGATCAGAGAAATCCAAGACAGATTCATCTGAAGAAAACAAGCGGAGATCCACCCTTTCATCCGTGCCTGTAGTTCCTGTTCTGATCTTGATGGTATAGGTGCAAGTCTGTAAAAACAGTTTAAAATGAAACTTATGACATTTTGAAGAATTCTTACACTCTGAGAAAGAGTGCGTTGGACTCCTCCGAACAAGATCATCACCACAGCCATCACCACACTAAAAGAAACCATCTTTGCCATTGTAGTTTCAGACACTCATTAATGACTTTTAAATACCAGGCTAAAAAAATCGTATCTTCAAAATTAATCTTTCAAGTTTGGTAATTGGTGGATCACATTTTTCAACTTGAAAACCGTGGCAATGTTGAAAATCGTACACCAATAAACCAAACCACAAATAATTGTTCTAAAAAGACTACGAATTAAGTACATAAATACGAAGAGATTTAAAATGTGAAGTCCAAGTCAAATTGAATAAAGTATTCGATTGTGTAGTTGGTTTTCACCCATGTGATGACAGACATCAGTCTAACACACCCATGAAGCCATAGAAGCATCATCAATTATCTACAGTGCCAAAGAAAGAGTTGTTTTCAGTTGTGCAAAATGAGTTGAAGATTTAAACTGTGCCTTCGATCTCCATTAAGATACTTGTTAGCCTCTTCATGGCCTGAAAACAAAACGGTTAGTGAATTTCACAGATTTGTTCACAAACCGTTTGCATATTCTGAGCTTCTTCTTTGGAAAGCAAAGCCAGCTTCTGACTCCAAACTTGCAAACCGTTCATCCCGCTTCCAATGCTGTCCATATCCAACCCATCCTGAAGACGTGTTCGCTCGGCCAGAAAATGAACTCTCGCAGATTGAAACCAATGCAACGAATTGAACTGTTTGTCCTGATCAAGCACCTGCTTAACACAAGCAGCAAATCATAAGTGAGTCTTACAATCAACAACGTTATGAACCTTGAGAATGTAGGCGATTCCAAGAGCAAAACCGTCTTCTGTAGACATGGCATTAACAGCATCTCGCCCGCGCTTATGAAGCTTTTCTTTCGACTGATGCATTGCGTCTGCTGCATTTATCGTCAAAGCAGGAACCATCAAGAAGAAATCCTTCAGGTGTACATTGCCGTTACTCTGAAGTTCCTGCGGAACCGATGAAAACTTAATAGTACCATTGTCAAACTTTGTGAGAATGAAAACAACCTGATAAAAAACATTTGTGAGGATGGCGAAATAGCTACTCTCGTCAACGGATAGCTTTTGGCTGTTCAAAGCTTTTTCTAGTAGCTGCCCGGCCTGAACTGCTAAAGAAGGCAAATGAAGGCTCCTGGCTGCCTCCTCAAAATTCTGTTTGATGTTTTGATCCGGTATAGAACTATAAAAACCCGGAAGAGGTTTTGATATACATAAGTTGGTTTTATAACTTCAAAATCACATACCCGCATGCTGTAGTGCAGTAATGCAGACCTCCGAGACTCACCATTCTAACAAAGCCGAGAGAATTCCCCATTTCAGATATTAGAGAGCGAAATTGATCAAGAAAACTCAGTTTTTTTATGTCTTTATTCAGCTTCTCAGCTCTTGCCATGGGGTAGCCATAGTCAGGTCTTATCTTGTGTTCCTATTAAAACCATTAGTCAAGAAAAAAAAACGTCAAAACTCGGCAAACCTTGTAAAATCGTTGTTCCTTTACCAAACGAGATTTGATGTGATCATCAAACAGAAACTGATAAAAGACAACAAATTTCTGAGCCAGATATTGATATGCGAAATTGACTGTGGCATTCATTATTCCCGTGCCGTGTGTACGTATCGAGTTTGCAACATGTTTCACGTTGACGGTTCAAGTGCTTCCGACTCCGAGCATTTGAAGGTTTTTCCACAAAGATCTACACATATGATCAACAGAAACAGTCACAGTGAATGTTGTATAATGCACCTGAGTGTTGAGGTTGTAAGTGTAGCAAGCTACAAAGATGTGAATGTTACGCATAATCTCCAGAATATCCACCCCTTGTTCTAAAGTCTGTCCAGGAAGATGTATGGCATCTAGATGAAGTCCGTATTTCTGTTCCACAAGATTTTTCATTTGATTGTAAGTCTGGAATCGAAAACAAACGCCACAGTGTAAATTTTCCAAGAAATTGCAAACGAAGAAGACGCCTGAAGTAATTGATTTGACTCAGCCATTCAGGCGCACTAAAAATCTCTCTGACTGTGAGGGTGGATAGTACAACAGTAGATTTCACTCATACCACGTGTCTGGCTGCTATTAGTCCACATGTAATATGAGTGTAAAAAAAACAGAAGTATAAAATATTTTATGAATATCCAATCCTTATGCCCCAGATGGGGCATCATGCCCATAGCAATGATCGATGCTATGTGCTATTCATGGCCCATAAACCCATTCAACCCATGCATTCAAGCAAGTTGTTAATGTTGAAAACCAAATGGACAATCAACCAAATTGCATACCGCTCCGCCCTCCATTTTCACTAAATTATCAACTTTTTACGTAAAAATGGTCTTTAATGGTGTAAACTAAAAGAAGCAGAGCCGTTGGATGTGAACATACAAAAAATAGATCAATGGTCGTGTTTTTGAGCTGGAATTTTGCTTAGAGCCCAGATGAGCAGCACGCCAACCATTGCTCCAGCGCAGTGTGCTACGTGATTCACACTCGACGCAGCTTGCAGCATTTGAGTCTCTTCCACCACCTTTTTCCCAGGAACTCGAATTCTCTTGTCAGCGCAAATGGAGTTATGTTCTTACCTTGTTCACAACAAATTGTCCCAAGACCAACACCTCGAGCAGCTTTCTCCAATCCCAGCTCAGCTATGGAAAGAGTGAAAGATAAAAAATCTTGAAACAATTGTCCCGGAGAGAAAACCAACCTTGACAAGAACGCTGATCGCGAACAATCCAAACACCGCTCCAGAGGCTCCGATCGACACAACGTTTCCAGGGAGGAGCAGCCAGGAGAGAAGATTTGCTCCAACCCCGGTCACAATGTAAGACGCCCACAGCCCAAATCCCCCCTCTTCTTCCTCCACGAGCTTGCCAAACATGTAGAGGAAGAAGAGATTGCTGGAAATGTGGCCCCAGTTTCCATGGCAGAAGGTCGCGGTGATGAATTGGTACCAGCGTGGGGAATTGTGATAGAGGTAGAGCAGCTTCATACCTGGTACCTAGATCCATCAAGAGCAATGCCATGGAAATCCCGGAATCGCGAGCGCGCAACTCACCTCCAGCCAGTGATCCAGCGCGTAGACGCCGAGATTTGCGAGGAGGAGGAGGTAGAGAGCATTCCCTGGCTTCCTGCGCTTCTCCCCCTTCTCCTCTCCCTCCTCAATATAATTGGAATATTTCGACGCCCGGGCACGCAAGGAGGAGCGATCGCCGCGAAGCGCCATCCAGCGATTCAGTAGCAGCAGCCTACTCGATCGAGGAGCGATCGACAACGCCGGCGCCGGCGCTCTGAGAGCTAGAATCGTCATCGCCATTGTCATCCGCGCCTAGGGCATCTCGCCAGAATTTAGGGTTTATGAGCTCTTCCTCAAGAACAGGGATGGCGGCGTCGAGGCGCCCGCCCGTGGACGAGCTCCGATCCACGGGCTTCAAGCACAATGCGAGGATGGGCATGGCGCTGGCACCGTGCGCGGCTCTGATGCTCGGGATGGGCGGCAAGCCGGTGTCGGCCACGCTCACGGTAGGACTCATGATCTCCTACATTCTAGATTCTCTCCTCCTCAAGCGCGCGGCCTTCTTCGGGGTCTGGGGGTCGCTGTTCGCGGCCGGGATCGCGTTTTTCGTCACAGGGATCAACCTCTCCAGCTCCAGCTGGGCTCTCCAGGGATTGGGACTGCTCGTGCTCATGGAGCTCATCTTTCTCATTGGCGTCTGGGCATCGCTCCAATTCCGCTGGCTGCAGCTCGAGAATCCCTCGGTGGTGATCGCGCTGGAGAGATTGCTCTTCGCGACCACACCGATCGTCGCCGGCGCGTGCCAGACGTGGGGAATTGTGGCGGCGGCGGGGGTGGAGCACGCCGCGTTCTATCTCATGGCCGTCCAGTTCGTCCTCTACTGGCTCTTCTCGCTGCCTAGGACGTCCTCGTTTAAGTCCAAGCCCGAGAAGAGCTATGGCGGACAGATCCCCGAAGAGTCCCTACTCATCGGGCCTCTGGAAGGATGTCTCCACACTTTGATGCTACTGTTTCTCCCACTGGCGCTCCATCTCGGGATCCACCACCGCCGGCTTGGATCCGCCAACGCCATCGCCGAGCTCGTCCTCCTCTTCTTCGTGCCTTTGCTCTTCCAGCTCTACGCATCCACGAAAGGAGCTCTGTGGTGGCTGGCCAAAGATCACAGGCAACTCGACCACTTTCGCCTCGTCAATGGCGCGATCGCTCTGGTGGCGGTGATCCTCAGTCTCGAGGTCCGGGTGGTGTTCTTCGCGTTCCACCAGTACATCCAGATCCCGCCACCTTTCAACTATCTGCTCGTCACGCTCGGCCTCTTGGGAGGAGCTGCCGCTGTTGGATTGTTCCTCCTCGGCCGCGTTGGAAACGCTCCTCTCACCGCTCTCCTCCTCGTCGCCGCGCTCTCGTCCTCGCTCGTCCTTGGCATGCCACTCAAGGTTCGTGCTTCTAGAGCTCCAGCTCTCGGGAAAATCGTTTCTTGGGTGCTCAAAGATTTTTGCTGCAGTTTCTCCCAGCTCCGATCATCTCCGCCGCGTTCCTGGGCCACTACCTCGCGTCCAGAAACCTTGGATCGTATTTTCTCTTCGCGGTTTCGGCAAGCGTTTCAGTCACCTGGTTTGTGTTCCACAACTACTGGTCACTGAGCATCTGGGTTGGAGGAAGCGAAATCAAGTCGATTTGCAAGCTTCTCATTGCCAGCGCGAGCATTGCCTTGGCAGTTCCAGGGCTGAGCACTCTTCCCGGCAAGGCTCGCTACCTCACCGACATTTCTTTGATCGGGCATGCCGCGCTGGTTTGCAACCTCGAGAACAAGCTCTACAACTACCCCGGGATCTACTATGGCTACACGGACGACGTTATTTATCCAAGCTATGCGGTGGTGCTCTCCACCACCTTTGGATTGCTAGTCACTCGAAGATTGGCTGCTAACAATTTTGTCACATCTCTCGGAGCTTGGGTGATCTATTGCCTCTACGCTTCCAAGCTTGGGATGCTGCTGTTATCTTCCAGAACTGTGCTGTGGTCCTCGGTGGTGTTGCTTCTGGCCGTCTCGCCACCCGTTCTTCTCTACAAGTAAGTTTGTTCTTTCGAGGGAGAAGTTTGTTCGTTGGAGGTAGAAAGCTAAAGTTTTCGCTCTTTCCTTCACAGACAAAAAGGAAAAACTGGAAGTCGGATGAAACCATGGCAAGGAATCGCTCACGCAGTCGTTATTCTCGCGGCTGTATTCTGGTGCCAGTCGACAATCATCGAGGCTCTCGAGTGGTCTTTCGGTCGACGTCCCTCGGACAGTGTTATTCTCGGTTCCATGATACTCTTGGCGGGTTTTGCCAGCGCCCCGATCGTAGTCCAGCATTTCAACCACTTGCAGGTACTTTTCAAAACTCTGTTTTCACAGCTTCTCTTCTCTAAGAATCACATTTTTACGCTGCAGGCAGCGAGAAGATCACTCGTCCTGGTCCTGGCAACCGGCCTGCTGTTCATGCTCTTGCAGCCGCCTCTCCCGTGGTCCTTTTCGAGGCGAACGTTTTACGTGAGGGAGATCGACTATTCTGACGACGAGGCGATCTATGGCGGAATAGCAGCAGTGCCGACTTGGTCGACATGGCTCCTCCTCGCCACGGCGATCACGACCCTGGCGGCGCTGTCCTCGGCTCTCCCGGTCCAGCACTTCGTCACACTTCGCTTCTTCTACGCGATCGGCGTGGGTGCCAACCTGGGGATCTACATCGCGGCGCGCTACTTCCCTGAGCTCGTGATCATCGGCGTCCTCCTGGTAGTGGCGATGGTGTCGGCCTCGCTCTTCCTCGTCTTCGTGCTGCTACCATCGGCCTCCAGCCCCCGCTTCGTGCCGTGGCTGTTTGGACTCCTCGTCTCGCTGCTTCCGGTCATGTATCTCCTCGAAGGCCAGCTCCGGGGAGGATGGGATCAAACAGGTGGCGATGGCGACGAGAAGCTCGTCTCGATACTGGCTCTCCGAGGAGCACGCAGCTCGCTGCTGGGTCTCTACGCCGCAATCTTCATGCTCATCGCGCTGGTGATCAAGCTCCAGCTCGCTTCGATCCTCCGAGAAAAGGGAGGAGTCCACACCGGAGGAGGAGGAGCTGGATTCGTGCCAAAGCACCGGCTTTTACAGCAGCAGCGAGCTTCTCACATGAGCCCTCTCACTGTGAAGAAGCTCTCGGCGGAGGGGGCGTGGATGCCAGCGGTGGGGAACATCGCCACCATCGGGAGCTTCCTCCTGTGCATCGTCCTCAACCGGCACCTCACCGGCGGATCCGATCGAGCGGTGCTGTTCCTGGCGCCGATCCTCCTGCTGCTCAACCAGGATACTAATCTCGTCACCGGATTCGGCGATCGGCAGCGCTACCTCCCGCTGTGCGCCGCGGTGTCGATCTACCTCGCCATCTCCTCGGCGATCAAGGTGTGGGGCGAGGTGTGGCACGGGCACGAGAGCTCGTCGTGGGGGATGGAGATGGGCGGGGCGGGGGTGATCTACGCGGCCAAGAACACGGTGCTGCTGGCGATGGCGATCCCCAGTCACGCGGTGTTCAATCTCTTCCTGTGGAACCAGGCGCGGGCGTCGGACATGGCGCTGCTGGTGACGAGTCCGCTCAACGCGCCCGCTATCGTGGCGGCGGACGTGGGCAGCATCCGGGGGCTGGCGCTGCTGGGCGTGATCTACGCGCTCCTCCAGTTCATGATCTCGCGCCGGATTAGGATCGCTGGAATGAAGTACATTTGAATTGATGGATCGCGGCAAAGAGAAAGAGCGCTAGGGTTTGGTGGTGACTGGCTGGCTCGATCGATCGAGAAGATCTGGGAGAATGCGCGCATTTAATCGATTGCTCGGATAGAATGGTAATCGCACAAAGAGAAGAGAAAATGGTGGGAAAATGTGGTCCGTTCGAGCAGAGCTATCTCGCTAGGGTTTGGTGGAGGAATGCCGGTGTTGGTATAGCGTAGATCGAGCGCAGCTCCTAGCTTAGGGTTTCGGTCGATCACATCGATCGATTGCTACACAGGATGGGGCAGCCAGCGGCGGGCGCGGCGGCGGCAATGCAGCGCTCCAAGAGCGGCAGGAGAATGGGGCTCCGGAGCCTCGTCCGGGCGTGCTGGAGCCCGCCCATGTCCGATTGCGAGTGCTACGGCGATCGCCAAGAGGTAGTGGTGGAGTACTCGGCAATGCTCTTGCCGCCGCCTCGCATTCCTTCTCCTTCCTCCTCCCTCCAGAGCTTGCTCATGGCGTCCCTCCCGGACGATCTCCTGGTGGAATGCCTGGCTAGGGTACCGCGTGGCTCCATCCGGCAGTGCGCCATGGTGTGCCGCCACTGGCGCGCGATCGTCCAGTCCGACCCCTACTACCGCGCGCGCGGGAAGCTCCGGATGCTCGAGAGCTTCGTGGTGGTCTTTGGCGGCATTGGCTCGGGGCTCTCCTCCGCCACGTACTCCCAGTCCACGGGCCAGTGGCAGGCCGGCCTCCTCTTCCCCGACAACCACGACCACGACCACGACACGTCATCCTCCGACCACACCTTCATCCACGCGCAGTCGGCGGTACTCCAGCACCGCATCCTCGTGCTGGGCGCCACGCTGGCGGGCGACTGCACCATGGTCTACGACACGTGGCGGCGGACGGTCGCCCGCGCGGCCCCCATGCTCCTGCCACGGAAGAAGTTCGCCTGCTGCGTCATTGGGGACCGGGTCTACGTGGCCGGCGGCGCCAGCCGTTGCCGGGCCAGCCGCGACGTCGTCATGCACGAGGCCGAGGTGTACGACCCCGAGCTGGACACGTGGCGGCGGCTCCCGGACATGCGGCACCGGCGCTACGGCTGCATCGGCGCCGCCGTGGACGGCATCTTCTACGTCATCGGCGGCATCAGGCGTCCGTACGCCTACCTCAGCTCCATGGACTGCTTTGACCCCCGGGTCAACGCGTGGCTCAAGTCGCGCCCGCTGCCGATCGGGGGCGGCTGCGTGATCTCGTGCACCGTGGTCGGGTCTTGCATCTACATGCTCTCCAGCCACGCCGTGGAGCTCTCCTTCTGGCGGTATGACACGCGCGGCCAGGCGTGGAGCCGGATCAATCTGCCGCCCATACCGTCGCCGCTGAGGATCGACAACCTGCTCAAGTTTTCGTGCGTCACGGTGGGCAGCGCTGTGCACATCATCCAGGTCGGGGGCTGCATCGACGATCTGCTGCGCCGCGGCGGGAGGAACCCGCGGGGGCTCCGCGAGGGGCTGGTGCTCGTCTACGACACGCGCGGGCAAGAGTGGTCCAAGGCGCCGCATTTGCCCGACATGAGGAACGGTGCCGTGTGCGCGGTCGTCCAGTGCTGACGACGCCGGTCTGCGACCGGTCAACGGTTGCCATTAACTTTGATTCTTTGTTGTTGTAGGATATTCACTTGTACTCTAAATGCTATTGGGAAGGAAAGAAAATCCTCCTTGCCAACCATGAAGTTCTCCAGAATGCAACAGATCGTGCGAGAATTTGTCAACAAGTTTTTTCGCAAAATGAGTCTGATTGTAACAATCGGATCAAAGAAACTTCAGAGTCTGCACTGATCTCCAGGTTTCTAGACTTATTGGATGATTACAACGCTAGCTCCCGAACAGCCGATGCGGGAAACCAGGCCTCCAGATCGCGCAGCAACAAATAAACCATTTGTGTTCTCCACCTTGTTTGATGGTTCTGATGGTTCTTTAATGCTGCAAGATTAAGGAAAATGCGCCCGTGGGGTCTGAGCTGCTTGTCTCATGAACAGAATGAAAATGGAGATTCAGCCTAATCTAAGCCTTTTAAATTTTATATTTATAGAGCAACAAAGCTAATCTAATCTAAAATGCCAAGTCAGCAAAATCTCATTATTTTTGTTTTGTAGCTCATGGACTCATTAGTTGTGGTCTTTTTCTTCTTCCTCGTTTCTGTCACTACAGGTAAATGAATTTGTTTCGATCGAGTGTGCTTACAGTTTTCTGTCAATCTATAGTTTTGTCTCAAAGTTTGGACATAAGTTATGGAGGAATTGAGGTCACCCAAGGGAAATCTCTCACTTGCCAGCAAACAGCAAGCACACCACGAATTCAAATCACTGGACAATCTGATCAAGACAATCTCTACTCGCTTCTAATGATCGATCGCCAAGCGTCCAGATTCCCTGGCGCTCCGCAGGAGACTTACGTTCACTACTGGGTTGGCAACATTCCAGGGACGCGCTTTCTTAACGGGGATCCCTTTGAGATGTACGTGAGGCCGTCTCCGCACGATCTCATACAACACACCTACGAGTTTTTGCTATACTCACAGCAGCAGCCGATCGCAGGTCGCTTGCCGGACAGGTTTGTCCTGGACTTCGATAGTCTAGTGTCAGAAAATCATCTTACAAGCTTAGTTACACAAACGTCTTTTGTTCTGGAGCTCCATGTAAATCCAGGAACAGGGGGTTACTCTTGCTAGTTTTGATGTAATCCTGATTGTAATATGAAAAGTTGAAAATTCTTCTTGAGTTCCAAAACACAACTGTGACAAACTGTGTGGTTTGTGAAAACTAGCAAGGGACTATGGACTTGTGAAAAATCTCAGATGACACAATCTATAAGAAAACAATGAATTGACAGGCAATGGTTCTGCTACATGCCTTGCCCTCGCTGGCTTGCCATGTACGAGAATTTATTTTCCACAAGCGTTGACAAATCGCTTCTATGATTTAGATTCCCAGGATTGGGAAGATGCCGTGGCTATTGTAGTGGAGGCCACGGGAGGTGTCCCGTGGCATTGGATTATTTCATTCTATTTTCTTCACGTCCAAGGTTTAGGCTTTTAAAAGTAGAACTTTCATTAAACTGCAATTTACCATTTGGCTCAAATCGTTGTCTTGATGTTTAAGTTCCTTTCTTTTGGTTGCATGAATAAGTATGCTTTTGTCTCACGAGGCCATTTGGCTGTAGTTCGCCAACCGCGATCTCATACTCGTTGATTTAGACGATGGCGGACACGAGGACAAGGAGGGACTCCTATATTGTTTCAAACAGGAAGAACATCGCGTGACAAGGAGCTGTTTCATCTTTGACCATGGAGCAAACAAAACCTTCAAACGTTTGTACTTACAATCCATCAAATCGATGGTGAAAACCAAAACGAGCAGCAGGAATATGAGGCATTGATTCGGGTGGAAGAAGATTGAAAGGCTACCTTTTTAAGCGGGAGCTCCAAGAGCGGCACCAGATTTTCGGACCACCTCTGCTGCTCTCACCAGAAGTTCCTGCTCCAGGGCCAACACTTCGCGTTTGTTCTGCCAGCAAGGAAACAAGAATGTCAACTAGAAGCTTGGGCAAGGAGATCATTTGAGTTGGCTCACTAACCAGAGATTGGATGTCGCAAGAGAATGTGAGCTCGAGATGAGTCGGGGCCGTCTTGGAGAGGTAGCAAAGAGGGCTATCCTGCTCGGACAAGATCTTGGGATGAGTCTTGAGGAGCTCTACGACCTCGTCTGTGATCACGGGAACCTTGTCGATGTCCGAGCACCGGATGTAAATCCGCGACTTAATTGCCTGCTTTGGACAGCGAGACTTGTTGACAATCACCTAGAAGAAGGCCAGTATTGTTTAGCGAACCAACAGGCAGAGAAACAAACCTGGCTGGAGAAGAACGAGTTTGGAACCATCATGGGAATCTTGTCTGTGTTCAACAGCGTTGTCGAATGGAGTCCCATCTTGACGATCTGTCCGTCGATGTTTCCAGCCTGCAAGGAGCTCTCGTGTTACAAGAAACGGAGCCAAAAAGAGTGCAACTTACGGTGATATAATCCCCCACGGAGAATGGCTTGATGAACTGGAGAATTATACCACTCAGTGCATTTCCAAGAACGTCACGGGCTGCGAATGCTGTTGCTATACCTGCGTGTCACAGGAAACTTGAGTTAGAAGGTTGGCATAGAAACGAGGAAAGAATTATAGTAGTAATAACTCACCTCCAATCCCTCCGACGGTGAGAACAGATTGGAGGGGAACGCCAGATGCCTCAGCCAGAGCCATGGCTCCCAGCACAATTATACCAATCGATGAAACCTTGTCCAAGACCAGATAACGCTCTAGCTCCTCCTTGCTAGACGCCTTTCCGACGAGGAGGCGAGAGAAAAATACACTCTTCCATCTGTGGAGGAACCACAGCCCGCTGAGCAATAGTCCACCTCGCCACGCCAGTTCCAAATGGGATACGACGGTGGTCGGTGCGACCAGGGCTCCCCTGAAGCGAAAAACTCGAGTCCCTCAACAAGATCAAGCAAAAGAAAACAACTTACAGCTGAGAGAAGGCTACGAGCGTGAGGAAAAGGCGCGTTGGATCTTCCAATGCTGCCCACATACTCATCTCATACGGGTGTTTCTCCGACTTTCCAAGCAAACTAGTCGTAGGCCCTTCCTCCACGTACTTGTGGAGCCGACGAAGAACTCTCGGGAGCACAAGCCATGCCGCTGCGCACGAGGCCAGCGCGAGGGTGGTAGGAATCAAGCCTTGCATTGTGTAGGGAGACGTTGGATCCAGCCACTGCTGCAAGCTGGGGATCACCGTCTGCTTTGTGTAGTTGGACGCCTCAGCGCTCATCTCCTTCACGCTTTCCCACAACTCTTTGCTGGTACTACTGATCACACTCGCCGGAACCTCGGGATCACTGGCAGCAGGAGTGTCGGGAGCTGAAGAAGCCGCAAAATGCCTCCGCTGCTCAATGCCCAGTAATCCAAAACTCCAAGGACTGACAGTAGACAATCCAGAGCTGGCACCCAACACCCGTGGACTGGAACCCGGAAGCCCGGCCAATGATCTCGAGCTCTTGCGAAAACTACCGGAGATAGAAGAGGGCGACGGAGAACTGGCACCGCTTGTGACGTTGGAAAGATACCGCATCACTGCCGCGTGAAGCATTGTCCTCCTGCTCATAGCGGTGACCTGTCCTTTCGTCTGACACCCTAAAACCATGCACCTCCGCCACTTGGCACACTCGTTGTCATGCTCCAAAGGCACGAAGACCCTGAAAACTTGGAGAAGTGGTTCCTGTCGTCGATTCCCTGCTGCTGTCACGTCGGACCTTTAACTTGCAACCGTTTGTGGAGCTGGAGCACGGAGAGGAGGAGCCTCCAACATGAGAACCGGAGTTGCCGCTGCTGCCGCTGTTGATGGTGCTGCTTTCTTTTGCTGCGTCGAAGCCACAAGACCCGGCGGAACAATCTCAATTGCTGCCTTCTTCGTCGGCTCTGCCAGGTTTTCCAGCACCGCTTCCTTCTCCATGGAGAGCAGCTCGGTCGGGCGTATCTCCTGCTCCAGTTGTAGCATGCGGTTCCAGCGCTCAAGCAGTGACTTCAAGGACGGCCTTCCGTGAGCCTGTGAATGAAACCATAAGACATTTTGAATTTGTTGGAGGAAGTTACTTACATATGCGTGAAGTGTCGCTTCTGCGATCATGCCCGTCTCTTGCCATGCCTTTTCTGATATAGCAGGATCTCCTAGAAGTGCGGCTGCAATGGCTGCTTCCCGACCATGGCCTGCTCCCATCATGCTGTTCACCAGTAGCTGCATTGGCAAGGCGATCAGATATCGAGCAATAAAACCGAAAAGAAGTATAAAGCTTTACCGCTAAACGGGTCATCTCTCCGTGTGCAGCAAGCCTCAGAGACAGTGCTCGAAGAACGGTAGGATCTAGAGCACCTTCGACCGCACCAGCCACTGCCAGCTTCTTCAGCGCTTCAGTTGAGATCTCAGATTGTGCGGTGGCATCGGCGGCATCTACCAGCTCAAGAAACTCCTTAGAGAACTTCACAATGCCTTGTAAAGCGTCGCTTGTTTTCTCCTTCGTTGTCAAGGCGAGACTGACTGCATCAGCTTCTTGTCCAAGAGTTTTGCTATTGCTTAGCGTGACGAGGCATTGCAAAGCTCTCTTTAAATCCCCACTCTGCATCGCGAGCTCATACTCCAGCCTACAGAACAGGAACTCACTCAACAAAAGAACCAAAATGTAAGTGATAAACCTCTTCGAAATGCCCGGCAGATGTAAAGCTTCAGTAGCATATCCCATGCCTAGCATAAATTGAGCAAGGTCGTCATGGTGCTCTCGTCCAAGCCTGAAAGCCCTGCAAACATAAAATGCCGGTAAAGTAAGTACTATCATGCAGAAAAACGTACCATTTCACAGCGCTAACAGCGTCTCCGTGAGCAGCAAGACATCGGCAGCGGATACCAGGATGACTAAGCCATATCGCGTGGGCAACCATGAACCTGTAGGACAAGTGCACGTCCACACTCAAGTTACGCTCCGTTAAATGTATGCAATCCAGTTACCTGTCAACAATCCAAAGGACGCCATCTCGGACTCCCACCACCACCAGAGGTCCTACAGGACGCTTCTGCTCTATAGGTAATCTGGATACGGCTACAGCGACGCCGCCTCCGCCTATCGCAACGTCTGCAACTTTCTTGTCTTCCAAATCCTTTTGGCTGCCGGTGGCCTCGACCTCCCCTTTGGTGTGCTTGGTAAATACAAACGGTGCAATCGAAGGAGCAGTGTGGAATGAAGCAAGTCGGACAACCTGCAACAGAAATAAATTTAACGAGCAACTTAGGCCAACAATCAACGTACCTGTAACATAGGTGGTCGAAGAGCAATTCGATCCTGTGATGAAGATTTTGGAGCGTCCACTGTCAACAAAGCAAGTTCCCCGTGCTCTGCCGTGGAGGCTCCCTGAGCTGCACGATTTTTCATCTCTTCCTTCCTCTTCATTCTTTCAACATCAATGGCACTTACTCCCGCATCGACGAACACACACCTGCACGATAAAAAAAACAGTAAAAATCAGATGTGCATTCATAGAAAACACAAACTGACTCGATAGTTGTTGGTGTAGCAATAAAAAGTTGCCGACGATGCCATACACCACCAGTGGCGCCTGCAATTGCTACATTACCGAGATAGCGATACTGAGGACGTAGAGACGAAATAACAACGTGACGTTGATATGCAAGAGCGCAATACTCCACAGTTTGATCCCAAGCAGACCACTCAGGCTGAGGGAGCATGCCGCTGATAGGCTTGAACGTCTCCCAGCTGAAAAGAGTGTTGCATTGTTATACTAACTAAATACTAACACTGCAACCAGTACCTGTAAAGCACGAAATTTGCAGAAGTTTCTGCGATCGTTGTCCTTCCCATATCCTCAAGGGTAGAAAATGTCGATGAGCTAGGAACGATTGACATCCGAGGGAGCTTATAGGCTACACCCAATAATGCACCTCCTTGAAGTCCGATAACCTTGAAATTCAAAAAAAGGCAATTGAGTTTTACGAGCTCGACGTGCATACAATACCTGTTCGGGTCTCCCTTCCAGGCTCTTCGTTAGGAGGTTTGGGCTTCCATCGTCCAGCAAAATTCGTATCTCAACTGTAGCAGCAGCTGCTGCACTTGCTGCAGCAGCGGCAGCAGCGGCCGCCTGCGCAGCTGCTTCTTTAGCCTTCTTTGATGATCCACCTTTTCCCAGAGGAAGTATTCTGGGGGCTGCAACAGCTTCCACAAGTGCGTATCTTTCTTTGCACGAGTCCCATGCAAAAAACCTTGCTTGACCCGAGTCTATCATCGCCCAGTCACTCACTCTGTAGACGGCGAAATATGGCACATCTGGCCACACAACCGAAACAAACCTGCAACAAGAGCATGTTAGCAATCCTACAAAAGTATTAGAGCACGTACTTCCCAGAACTGCTTATACTAAGTTGTGAAAAGGTCTCATGAGGCACGGGGCAAACTCTGGTCCTCACTTGTTTGAGTATCTGAGGTGCCTCCCCGATGTCTGTCCTCGGCCGTCCGTCTGTTGCAGGAGATGAGAGTTGAAAAGAAAGCAGGTTGAGGTCCTTCTCAGCAGTATATACAACAGAATGTTCCTTGCTTCCAGGCACGGGTAGCAAGGCAGCCGCTGGTGGTATTGATTTCGCATCAAATTCGCTCAGAATGACTCCAATGTTTGTTCCTGTTGCAACGAAATGGGGTTGCAACGGGTGTACTGTCATGCAATATGCCTGCCAGAAAGCAAATAATTCATCGTAAGAACGTAAACACAAGACCATCACAAGGAAAACCTTAAGTTTCTTGGTAGCTGCTATAAAGGCAGAGGGAACTTGTAAGCTCAAGTCACATAATGGTCGTGTCATGGCCATGTAAGTTGCATGCTCAATAGCCCTGCAGAAGCAAAAACTTTGTAGACCAATAGACATACCAAAAGCACGTACCAAATATGTGAGTCCTTCACACAAGTCAGGATGTCCACGTTGGGGGCACGAGGATGGCACCAGGAGGCAACACTTTGACACGCAACTTTTGGAATGGGCTTGATTCTTCTTAGTTCCTGCAGCAATAACTTGAAAATTAATTTCCAAGAGCAACCGTTCTTACCTTGAAAGAAGTGGTATCCCAGATGGCCAATGTTTTGTCAGCACCTATGGTTATAAGTTGAGGAGGTCCCCCTTGTATTTTTGCCATTTCCATACCGTGCACACCACCATCGTGAGCCTGTAGAGGGAACATGTAATATTCAGGAATGAACAATAAGCTCCAAGGGACTACCTTCAACGACAGCTTTGGAGAAATTTCTCGTAATGCCAGAGGATTGTCGCCATTCCATACAACAATAAAACCATCGGTAGCCCCAGACACCAAAAGCGTCTGGAAATTCAGAGAGTTACACTAAGCTCGGTATAAATACAAGAGCTCTTAACATACCTCCCCACTAGACGTCATAAAAGTCATCAGACACACGACTGATCCCTTGTGGCCGCCAATATACTTTTGAGCCATCTGAAAAACAAACGAAACTACAACATGACAACGATACGAAGTAACTATAGTCCGAGAACCTGCCAATTTGTAAGAGACAGAAGGCGAATATTTCCGTCGGAGCCACCAAATGCCGCAAAAGTGCCATCTCCAGAAGTAAAGCGTGGAAGAAACTCGACACTGTCATCCCAAAACGACACTAGATAAAAAGAACTGAAACTTGAAGCCATACCAAAGAGGAGCTTTGTTTTCCAGGAGTTGTTTGGGAACGTCTCGAGCACGCATTGTGACCAGATCCAAGAAGATGGCTTTGTTCTCGCAGCAGATAACAAGGAAGCGCCGGCCTCGAGTGGAGCCAGAACTACCCGAAGAACCGGGTGGAGAAAACTGTGCTGGAGAGGATTGAGCGTCCACTGCTGCTGTTCGACTGATCCACCATTGCCAGAAGCGGACATCGTCATCGTAAAATCTGAGGTGCTTCACACTGCCAAGGAAATAAAGGAGAACACCATTAGAACCAAGTGTAAGCTGGTCACAGACTTGGGTACCTTCCTCCACGAATCGCCTCGGTAGGCTTGGATTTGGACTCTATGAAGAGAGGATAGAATGGATCAAGAGCAGCAGAAAATGCGAGAGCATCCTAAAATATTTACCCGACTCTCCCTCCGCAAGCTTCTGGAGCTGTGCTCCGACAAGGCGCTTGGCGTCCACACCCCCGGCATTGAGCTCATACAGGACCTAAAACCCCAGATCTGTGAGATTTCCCGAGCAGGAGCAGCTCACCTGACGATTCTCCCAGTCCCAGACGACGACGGCGTCGGATCCATCGGCAGCTGCGAGCCAGGGCTGCGTGGGATGGAATTGGATCTTCACGATCTTGTCGTTGCTGGGGCGGAACGCGCGTAGCCTCAGCATGATGAGGAGAAATAGAACTTTAGGGCTACTTATTTTTTGGCGAGCGTTTTAAATTTTATGGTGTATCAAATAATTTTAACAAAATAAAGATTTTAGGCCTTTTAGACACACAGATGATGACTTTCAAGCCCCTTTCAATAAAAACATGGTGTCACACTGAGCAACCTTTGAAATAGCAATAAAAGAGTTGCTAATAACCTCAAATTTCAAAGGCACAATTGAATATCGATCTACTATATTAAGACACTATTCTTAAATACAAACTTTATATGGCAATATATATATATATATATATATATATATATATATATATATATATATATATATATATATATATATATAGGCATATAGGTAGGCATATATTGCCATATGTCTAAGCATAGCTTCCTAACAACCATTCTACTTAAAAGACATTTAAAATACAAAATACTTAATAAAATAAGAAACAGTATACAGAAAAAATATTTAAAAAACATTCTTGCTATATTGTTTTCCAAACTCTAGAAGCTTAAATTTATTAACTTTCTTAAACTATGTTTCTTAATAAAATATTTGTTTTAATAATTTTAATCATGCAATCTATTGAATGTATAAGAAAATATTATGAAGGACCAAAAGAAGGTATAACAATTGAATATAGACAAAATGTTATAATACCTATCATAAAAAATCTTATTCAAGAAGTAGGAAAACGTAAAGAAATATTCTTGGGATTTTCATTTTCTAGAGTGTTATATGAAGAAAAAAAGAGTTTAATAGTTTTAATAGAAGCTTATGATATACAAGAAAATAGAAAATATTATATTTATCTTTGTAGTATTATTCCTTTTTTGTATAATCTAAATAGTGGAACAGCTTTACAACGTGAATTTAATCATATATTAGATACATATGTTATAAATGATTTTATAACTTATAGCTCTGTAAAGTATATAGCTTCTCGGTATTCAATATCATATACTGTAGATTTTGAATTAAATGAATTTAGTACTATAGTCCCAGTTTTTAATAATTATCATCAAGAAAAATTAATATCAGATTGTGACATTCATAAAACTTGTATTAAAAGTGGACCACATTATACTTATTTTTCAAAATTGTATACTGGAGAATTTTTGCAATCACCTAATATGTTTTTTATTTTGATTATGCAATCTGATTGTAACTTAGTGCTTTATTTTAAAAACATTAATATCTGGGATACCAAAACTAATGGTAAAGGAATTAAATGTTTTCTTCACTTACAAAAAGATGGTAATTTAGTAATTTATGATAAATATTTCAAACTTGTATGGTCCTATAATTTGTATTGGAAAAATATTTGGGTCACGTTTTCTTTGTGTGTAAATAATGAAGGATTTATAGCTGTTTATGATACTAATTTACAAATTTCTATTTGGAGGTCTAAAACTAATTAAACTTAAATATCATTTAATAACCCCCACATAAAATACTGTTATGAATTCCTTCATATAGTAAGAGTTCATCGACATGTGTGGCAGTTTTGTGCTAGTGTGAATTCATAGTATAATTTACAACCATGGTGATGGGATGAGAAAAAAAAAATTTAAATATTGCTTACATTTTTATGTAACCCCACAATAATAGCTGTGTAATTTGCATCAGTAATAATGCTCTCAGGTAAATTGAATAGATACCCATGAGGGAACATACCCTACAGATGGTTTTATAATTAGATAATTCTGAAATTGAAAGAAGAATGAGAATATGTCACTTCTTAAGTAATCATTAGTAAGTAATTCTATATTATAAAAATTAATCTTTAAACTTTTCAGATTATGAGGAATGAAAGGAAGTGGAGTTAAAAAAAATTGCAAAAATTAATAAAAAACTAAATCGTCTTTACACCTTGTCTTTGTCTTTCATTTTTTATCAAGGTCCTTGCAACTATTTGCATACTAGAACCTTTAGTTATCAAAATTTAAGAGTTACGTGCTTTATTAATCAGTAGAAATTAGCTACTGTAGCTCCATCAGTTGAAAACAAAGAAGAAAGTTTTTTTTTTAGCTTTCAAATTTATATCTAGAACTTACCTTATAACTTATAAAATCTCTTTGCTTTGCAATAGATTTTCTATACAATATTCCTACTAAAGAAATACCGAATTACAAGTGAATTAAGATGGTACAGTCATCCTCAATCTTGCCCTAGCACCTTTAATCAATTATTGCATACAATTCAATCCTAATTTATGCTGGTGCTTTGCTTTAAACACTCCTTGCTTAAATTAATTAATTATAGTTTAATGTAAAAGTCAGGATATACAAATAAGTTTTATTTGAAATTACTATTTTTGTATAACTTCAATTAAATTGATAAACTTATTGTTAAAGGATGAAATTAAATGTTGAGTAAGTTGAAGAATAAAATATTTACTAGGATACTTGCAAGCATAAAATATTTAGAAAAATACTTTCTAAATGCTCATTGTGTCTTGTGTGTAAATAATGAAGGATTTATAGCTATTTATAATACTAATTTGTAAATTTCTATTTAGATGTCTAAACACTTGTTGAATTTTTGCTCTAGCCACTGCCATGTAACCAACTTTTGATTTTATTTTGAAACTTAAGGATTTGTGTCTTACAACTTCACCACACATTGACAAAGTTTGATGTCCTTATTGAATAATAACTTTTTTTCTTAACTAACTTTATCATGGATTACCATTTTACCTTTGGCATCAAGCAATACTTTAACACCAAAGGTTCATTATACTTTACATATCTTGCACCCCCAACTTATAGACTCAATGCCTCACTTATAAAGGTTCCCTCTCTTTTCTTGGTTAGATCTCACTAAACCCACTAAAGGTCCTTTTTCCATCTCAACCTTACTACTCACTTTGAAGTAGTTTCAGATTATATCAATATGAGGATTTGCCTCTTAGAACTTTAATATTGACTCCTTGTGTCAATTTTTTAAATGTCTTTGACACATTTCCATACATATTATTATGGTGTGCACTTTACTTCCTCATTTTAGAGAGTTTTTTTTATTTAAGTACACTATCATTCTTTCTTTTATTCTATGTTAACTTAGGCACTAAGTTCCACCTATCATATAGTAGAACTTTCTATAGAGTTTTCTCTTTTAGAATATCCATAATACAACTCTATCACCTATGGTGTTCTCATAGCTATCTTCCAAAATTGATTGCATCTACCCTCTTTCACATAATTGGGATTTATCTTAGAATCTCTTAATCTTATACTTTTACTTGTTTGTTAGGTATTATCACTTTTTAGATCTATAATTTATACTAGGGTTGCTCATAGCTCTACCATCTAACTACATTGCTATTCTATTTTTTAAAACTTTCACTTTTCACCAACTTGGAGCATTAAGGCTTTCTTTCCTTTGGAACCTTATGACTTTTCTCATATATTCATTAGCAACCACCCTTTAATGGTTTCTCACCTAACTTATCATTTAGATTTGTTTCAACATTTTACTAAGTTATTCTTGGCTATTAATTTTTTACTCCTATCCTTTGGTTATTTACACCAGAATATATTTAGGATGTTTTATTATTCCATAACAAAGACTTTAATTTTTTAAGTCTATAGGGTATTCACTTTTTCATAAGTCTTACCAACATTTATTATAGTGGGCCTTATTTATTGCCTAATCTCTTAACCTTTATAAGTCCTTCTTTTAGAGACTATTTTCTTGAATTCATAATATCATTATATTGTACCTAACCATCTCATCTTAAATGTCTTTCCCACTCAATTACCTTAACCTAGTTACACTATACCATTTATTAAAATCATTAATTTGAACTAAAAGTCTTTTTCTTAAACACAATAAAGAGCTTATCCTTGACTAGCCATAAGATCACTTAGTGATCCCAAATAAAAACTTCAATATATTTACCAATAAATATTATGTTTATTCAACTTTTAAGTTGTTGACCTAGGGATATCCCCCACATTTGGTAATACGCCCAAGCTAGCTTATTTGGCCTATAGCAATTGAGATTGGATATCCTTATCCCATTCACCACATCATTTGTGCCACTTGCACTAAAGTATTCAAGTTAAATATATCAAGTTTTCATATTAAACATATTAACTATGAATTACAACTTTAAGGCATCTCCCACCAACTTCCTTGTTAAAAGTATATAACCACCAAAAAATGAGTGTTCTTATATCCTAAATTATAACTACGCTTTAGTGCCCTTTAAGTATTAAATAGTTGGGACTCTAACCCAACCTCTATATATGCATTTATAAATGGTATCATATAAAATTTTTGGCATGACTCCTCATACAAAATATTTAATGTGATTCCCCATATAAAATCCTTAATGTGACTCCCCACACAAAATGCCTTAGATACTCAAATTTGCCTTTGAAACATCGAGGGGATTCCACCCTTTCACTTGTTAAGGCTTCTCCCTTCATAAATTTTCTACTTGCATGTGGTCTAATATGAACATTTATATACTTTAGTTTCTTCATGGTACCATATTTGTAAATAACAAATCTTTGAATTTACATTTAATTCGTCATTCCCAACTTACATAACCACCTTTGACTATGCCTTTTAATTTTTATGGTTTAATGCCATCCTTTTACTGCTTATTTTTGGCTTTATACATTGTTTTTATTTATTCTTCTCCATATTAGGGGGGGGTAATTTTGCACTTACTATCCATGCTTTAGCAAATAGGCTTGTCTCTCTTCTTTTTTTTTATTGAGCTATAAATGTTTTACTACAGTGACTTATATAAAATCAAGTGTGGTCATTTTAGAAACTCTTTTCTCACAAAGGTTCAATAAGAAAAATCTCTTCTCCTCTAGGCTTGATTTAGAAGTTCTATACTTTCATCTCTCACTTTACTCATAGATGAGTGAGTTGCAAATTGTGCAAGAAAGTCAAGTTTATTATTTATTTTAAATGTTATGTTTGAGGATAGAAAAGTGAGTAGTCATTGAGATAGCTTTAAAAAACTAGATAATTCTGAGGTTTTAAGTACTTAGTAACATCTTTTATTTTTGTAGGTCACAATAATGTAAGAAAATCTACAAGACATGCAAAAAACACATAATAAGATCACTAGTGAATGATGTTGCCTTTGCTAGAGGTGAGTTATAATGCATTAATTATTTTCTTGTCTTAAGGCTTATGATGATCAACACTTACAACTCAACTTTAGCTCCTCAAAGAAGCTTTTGCTCATTTGTCAACACTTTAACACCACAGCTCCATTAAAATGAGTGGTGCCCCCTTAGCAATTGAGAATGCAAATTGATTGGTCTGAAAAAATTAGAAGCCAATATAGATAGATTCATTGGATATGAAGACTAATGCCTTTTTTCATACAACTGCATTTGGCAGTAGCATATGAGCTTTAGCTAGGTACACATCGTTTTCTTTCAATACAAATAAAATTAATTATATAAATTATATAAATTATATTTTATATATATATATATATATTGTATAAGTATAGCTTTCAAGAACAATTTCTGCATAATAATTAAAAAAGAAAATTTATATTATATATAGTAGGACCATCTATAGATAATAATTAACATAGTTCTATAAATATATTTTATAAATGTAGATGATTTAACTATATATAGAGGAGTCTTGGGGTTTCTTGTGTGTTGGGAAGAGGGGGGAGTTATAAGTGGTATAACTCATGATAAGTCATTGGTATGCTAAAATAGTATCAAACTTTATTAAACTTCATTTTATATGCTAATTTTAGCATTGGGATATTGAATGTTTTAAAACTGTTCTAATATTACTCTAGACTCCTAACCCTTCACTTTTTAAGCTATATGCTTTCTGTCCCTTTATTTAGTAACACAAGGCCTTGAAACTTGGGTCTTATTCTATTGTCCTTGACACATGTATCCAAGGGTTAAATTCCATTCTGTGGTTAATTTACTATAAAATATAAAATATAAAATAAAATCAATAATTAAAGTTTTAGCTTTCTCTCACTTCTCATTCAACTAAGATCAAAAAAATCATCTAGATTTTAGCCTTTACTTTCCAATTCCTTACTTGATGCTTACAATATAGTTTTTGGAGAGTACTCCCTATACACACAGCTTTTGGGTAAAGAATTAGAGTAATCATAATAGAAATTAGATAATATTTCTAGCCACCGAAGACTAGTTTAAAGCATTTGTTATAGACACACTTGCATTAATAAGCATTACATAAAGCTTTTAAGGAAATTATATTATAGGATATTCCTTTACATTTATAAAACACACACACACACAGAGTCATCTAAAATAAATAGTTAGCAAACAATTTTGATTTAATCCTTAGACACTAAATCTTTACAATGTTTCTTTGATACCATTGTTAGGATCCTATCCCTTACACCCTAAGCCAACTGGCTAAAGGGGTGATCACTTGATTGTAGAGCCCTTTCTTTATCCTATTATCTTGACCTAGTGCCTAATAATCCATAATGCTTATTAAATTGAGTTGTATATTTCTCGATTGACTCAAACTTTACTTAATGAAGCTTTTGCAAATATACATGTATTACTTTGGCTAGGTAATACACTAATTATAGTACTATAACATATAGATTGTTTATTTAAAACTAAATCCAGTCTATCCATTCTTGTATATAAGTAAGGGTATAAACCTTAATTAATATATTTATTCCTATATAATTTATCCTTGAACTGCAAAGCTTTTTGGCAATGCTTTGCTCTAGTGTTCAAGATTATGCTTTTCATTCTTATTTCTTCATTCTCTTTTAAATCTAGATTTGTATTGGTTTTTTGCAAGATCTAGAATTCTAGTTATTATTATACTTAGGTTTGTTCTTTCTTTTGGTGTCTTATTCTCAATGTTCTACAATTTCCTATTGATGTAGAGCATAATTATAACGTCAATTGGCAAGCTATAAATAATGCAATCTAATTCTTGGAGAATGTTTGAGGATTAAATTTATGGGAAGATGATGTTTATAATTTGAATGGATTCTAGATTGTGATGAAGAATTTAATTATTATGAAAGTAAATTTAGAGATAAATTAGAGATTTCACAGGTAAGTATCAGTCCTTTAATCTACTATTTAATTCTTTTTTTACCTTTTGCTCTTTCCTAACCTTTTCTTATTTTTAAGAAGTGCTTTACACAAGCTAAGTAAGCTATAGTAAGTAGAAGTTATCACAAGAAAACCAAGAAGAGAAAAGAATAGATTGCATGCAAAGCACAGTTATTTCAATTGTGGATGATTAGAATCCAAAAATAATTTGCTATGCTTGAATTTATTATTATATTCAATTATAATATTAATTAAATTTGCATAAATCTCTTGGACTTAAAGAATAATATTTTGATAAAGATAACTCTGTGATGCAATATAAGATTGTGGTGAGGCTTGGTACTGATCTTCAGGCTTGGTAGGTGGATTTGAACACTGTAAAGAAGTGTGTCTAATGAAAGTCAAAGTCAATAACTATCAAAGAAAGTCTTCAAAGACTGTTGACAAATATTGACTTTTAGCTTAATCTATTATCACCTAAGTATTAGCACAGACAAGTTTAAGTGAATTTTAAAAATTAAGCAAATCCTCAAATTGTCAGATATTTCTATGACAATTATATGACACTCACAATTCTGAAGCCAGCCAAGAATTCCAAATCATATTCATATTTCAAGTTCATTGCTTATGAAAGTGGTTTCTTCTCTCTATTTTTTCTTATGGTCATCGTGGACATATATTCTTTGTAGGGTGATGGGCTGGATTTTGGTAGAGGATAAGAAATGTGATAGTGATTATAGAGTTGAAACAACACAAAAACTGAGCCACTTTTTGTTCACAGGTCCAAAATTCTTCCACTGATTTTTATTCTGCTTTTTCATTTTGATAGCCAGGCATTAGCCGCCCGTTCTGGCCAAGAGTACAACAAAGTTCTCGAAGCATGCAAAAGCTTAGAGTGCCAAGGAAGAAAACTTCAACTTTTTTCATCAGGTACTGCACAATGCTGCTCTTTTCTGACTTGGAAATTTGATTCAATTGTGGTTCAGCGAAGGAAGCTTAAAAGATTGCAACATAAAACGTTCACAAGAGCGTTCCACTCTGGCAACTATTTAAGGGCAACATGATATAGTCTTTTATTTTGATATCTCATATTTGTGTGATTGCAATGTCGTGCTCCTGTTCGACGAAAGACAGCATGCCTATTTATATGCAATGTGCAAGATGTGCAATTTCCTGGGCACTAATGATCTTAACATGTACTAATAATAATAAAAATTCAGGAACCTGCTTTTGTAATCTTATAATGGACATTGATAAGCAGTTTATGCTCCATCTTGATCAATGTGGACTTGAGCATGAACTTAGAAATGCCAACAACTTCTCATTCATATGCTGTTTACATGGTCTTCTGGTAAGAAGCATGAGACGAAGAGATTTACATAAGCTGCTAGTCCTTGATATAATGAACCGTCATGTCATCCTCGGCAGTACAAGATGGACGTTCCACACTACAAATGCTACAGGTGGATTAAGACATGATGTGGAGGCATGACATTGAGATCCTTGTCCAGGAAACACAACGTTGATATCACAACACTTGCCATTGGACTTTGTCCCATTCCTGCTTCTTAAATGCTTTACAACAAAGAACTGCTCCTCAATTTTGAGCTGCCCCTCCCTCTCTTCCTTTAGCAATGGCAACACCAGCCACTTTGTGAGTACCTCACTGCCACCACACCTCCACAATGAGGTGCTTGCTATCTTTGAACTTGCACTCCACACCAACAGTAGATAGGATGGTTTGATGCCTTTTGTGGGTCCTCGTGACTTGAAATAGCTATTATTATTATTATTATTATTTGGGCTTGGGATCTCAGCACATCGTGCTTTCTCAGCAGCATTGATAATAAATAATGAGATAAAGGGCTCAAGTTAAAAAGGATGGTTTAAGAATTTTAAACTTGTAATAAGGATTATTGAATTCACATTATATTGTATCACAAGCACAAACGACATACATTCTCTGAACAGTACATTCTCTGCCTGACCAAAGTCCTCCGCATTGAGAACGTCAGGATCTGCAAATAGTTAGCAAGCGGTTAGGCTCTGGATAACATCACTTTTCAGGAACGGATAAGTGTATTTCAGATTCATAATCAACGCAACTTAGTCATCAAAATTCTGCCCTTCACGACCAAGGATTTTCGTCAAACTCCACCCACTTGCGATCTCCTCTGGCACATACACTAATGCAGCTCCATGAACCCAAAGTTTCACAGTTTCTGCGTGGAAAGCTTGACACCCTTTGCCCACGGAACGAAGTGATTGAAATGGCGAAACTTACGAGGAATGCAGTCCTAGGATACCATCGGTCTCCAAGCAGGTGCTGCAGGTAGTCACCCACGTCGTCCAAAAAATCGTTCCCCCAGCAAGCCCCCTATAAGGCAGCGGCACGTCTTATGCACGATGACAAGTCCCGCTTTAGATGTCCTGTCCGAGCTTGTCAAGCAGGAAAGGTCAGACTCGTACTTACACTGTGCTGTTCCTAGCAACCAATCAGCTTATACTTCGCAAATCCCAGCAGTTCCTCCACTCTCATGCCTCTGGAAAGCTTGGAATGCATCCTCCCATGCTTGAACAGGTTTTCGTTCTCTGTAACGTCGAATCGGAGCGATGGAGTCTTGCTGAAGACATCGCTAGATCCTAAAATATGTATTGGCGTGTATAATTCATCTTCATGCTTCCCCGTGGGATATAGATAGCATTTGTATCCATAAACGTGACAAACAAGCCCCGTCCGGAAGGCATAAGACCCAGTCGGGAAACCCGAGTTCGAAGGGGGTCTCCAGTCGAGCTCCAAATATAATTCCTCTTCAAGTGCCTGCGCTGTGATCGTCACCCCACGAAATCTTGGCATGATTCCTTAAATTTCACCCTTAAAGGTCATCTAGTGACTTAACATAATTTAGGGTTGTACATGATTCCTTAAATTTCACCCTTAAATTAAATGTCACCCTTAAAGGTCATCTAGTGACTTAACATAATTTAGGGTTGTACATGATTCCTTAAATTTCACCCTTAAAGGTGATACGCTTTCATCTAGTGCCCTAAATTTAGCCAAGAACCCTAAAAACAGGGGATTTGGCTATGGCTGCTGTGTGTCTCTCGTTTGGGGGCTATGTCTCTTGTGCCAATGCAGCCATTGCCGCCAATGCCCATGCTATGTTTTCCAGGCGCTGCGAGCTCCAGCAGCTTCTCAGCGTTCTTCCCGAGAGATTAGAGCGTAGCGTCCAGAATCACCCGCAGCTGGAGGAGATTGTCGAGATTGTTCTCGATCTTGGCCGCCGACCGATCGCTCGCTTCCCGAGCGGGGACTGGTCCATGTCGCAGGAGCCGGTGACAATCGCCGACCTGGAGGACGCGATTTGCATGGTACGCGATCGATCAAAGAAGCAAGAGGTCTTGTGATTGATTGAAATGTTTCTCTAGGTCGGGGATTTCGTGGATGATAACCGCGCTGGAATCGACCGGACGCTCCACCGGATTAGCGCGATTCGCAATCGCGGAGGCCGGATCGTTGGTCTCACTTGTAGAGTGGGGCGTGCCGTGACTGGAAGCGCCGAGATGGCTCGAGATCTCGTGAGCAGTGGAGCTTCTTTGCTGCTAATGGGACCTCCTGGCGTGGGCAAGACAACGGCCATCAGGTATTTGTTCTTTCTTTCTTCCTTGCATGTATGGTTTGATTTTTCCCTCTTTCTCTTTCGTCACTAGTCAGGGAGGTGGCCCGGATGCTTGCCGACGATTACGATCGTCGAGTTGTGATTGTGGACACCTCGAATGAGATTGCTGGCGATGGAGATATCCCACACCCGGGAATCGGCCGTGCCAGAAGAATGCAAGTCACCAACGTTGGTCTCCAGCACAAGGTGAGTCTTGGCTCCTTTATTATTGTTTGTTTCTAGAGCACAAGAAGGTTTTGCGTAGATAATGATTGAGGCTGTGGAGAATCATATGCCGGAGACGATCGTGATTGACGAGATCGGTACCGAGCTTGAGGCTGCAGCAGCGGTGACAATTGCTCAGCGAGGCGTGCAGCTGGTTGCTACTGCTCATGGAACCAGCGTCGAGAATCTGATAAAGAATCCTTCGCTGGAAATTCTTGTTGGTGGCATTCAGGTACTGTCAAAGTGGCATTGCATGGCTCCCATGACGCGAGGATCTTGTTTTGTTATAGAGTGTGACGCTGGGTGACGATGAAGCTCGCAGGAGGGGAGTCCAAAAGAGTGTTTTGGAAAGGAAGGGACCTCCCGCTTTTAGCACTGCGATTGAAATGGCTTCTCGAACTGAGTGGAGAATACATCACAGTTTGACGGCAACAATAGACGCTCTTCTCGCTGGTAAATATAATCTTTGTAATCTCTTCAGGGTAGCTAATACGTAATACTATTATACAGGACGATCCCCTTCTATAGAAATTCGAAACATGAAGGACAAAGAAGGGACTGCTCCAGAAGAACTGCCGGTATTGAATCAAATCGAGAATGAGGAAAAAGATGTCTTTAAGAAACTCCAAGACAATGGAAGTGAGAGCAAACTCTTTTCCTTGTATCCATACCAGGTTTGTCTACACCTGAACATTACGTTTTTCGCTTAACATTATATGTTTTGTTCCAGATTTCGGAGGAGTTCCTCAAGCAGGCCATTGAGGTTCTCGAACTGGAAGAAACAATCGGTGTTGCTTCTGACATAGGTGCAGCAGACGCCGTGTTAACGCTACGGTCAAAGCTGCGAGAGAATGTATGGGTGCGAAACATTGCAAAGTTTCGACAACTTCCAGTCTTTGCAATCAAGGTGAACTCTACTAAAATGTGCATCTTTTATGTACTTCAGCTTTTATCTCGTAGGCAAACACTCTAGCTCAAATGATCCGAGCAACAAGAGCAGTCCTGGAAATGGAAATGCTTAGAGGAACTTCGTCATCAACCAGGAAATCTAAAGTTGAGGATGAGATCGACGCTCTAGAGGTACGAATTCTGGAATAACTGCTGTTTACAAATAATCATGATTGCTATTTTACACAGGAAGCGAGGCTTGCAATTGAGCAAATTGTCATTGCTAAAGGCCAAGCGGTGGAGCTACTTCCAAGGTCCGCAGGAATCACAGCACTCCAGATACGTCTAGCCGAGAGCTACCAGCTCGCATCGGAAACTTCAGGCATTGAGCCCAAAGTACGGCTGAGAATCCTGCCACTTCTACAGCAAGGTTCTCGGCAATCCTCGAGCATTAACAATACAAAGGAAGAATCATCTCAGGGCCGAGTTCAAGGTGGAACGAGCGTTTCCAAGCTTCCATTGCTACCAACTGATTTTCTGGAAGATTAAAAATGGAACTCTAAGGTACACATTACTCGTTTTAGTCGGATAAGATTTACAAAGTTTTCCAGGAGGAGCTAATCCAGTTGAAAACAAGCTTGTCGCCTGCGCATTGTCTCAAAGGAAAGACAACCAAACCGCAAGTACCTTTGCACTCGAACTGACAGCAATCCCAGCAGTGGAGAGGAACCGCGTCAATGATCACCTCCTTAGAATCCTCGAGGGGATCCTGCACCTACACAAGGTGTGAAAGAAATATTTCTCCACTTGCTTTTGAAAAGCTTGCCAGAAAGCCTCACTTCGTGTTTTGTTCCTGGTGCAGCTTCGGGAACCCATTGGATGACGAACAACGTCAAAACAGATAACGCAAAAATATATCAACGAGCTCGAGGGACTAGACTACCTTTCTTGAAGGGATTGTTGGCCAAGATCTCGACCTCGCGCAAGTTGACCGATTTTTTCTTTAATATGCAGCAAAATTAATGATTACAAACCTTTTACGTGGTTGACATAGAAATTATATTTGGTATTTTATATCAGTACACATCCAAGGAAGGCTTGTATTTGTTTCAGTCCAAGTACCTGCATCTAGATCATACCAGAATGACTTATTGAACCTAGGATACTTCCACGTCCTTCAGAATTCAAATAGTTACCAGCATGACCACGGAAGGAGAGACATAAATCCGGTCTAGGAGGTACTGAATAAGTGGTCATATGCACTACCATCTCACCAGTTTCCACAGAAATCTCCTCAATTACAAACTTACACTTGAGTTCCACGTTGAGAGGCTTCCCCTCCAACTAGCAAGGCAGACGGCCTCACCGGCCTTGACATTGAGACGTAGATTTGTATATGCAAACTGTTGGTTGCGACATCAAACTGGATCAAGTGGGTATGGAAGGAAGACAAAGAAGCCAACTTGTTTTCTATGAGCACGGGCCATGGTTCACAGGCCAACCCTCCACTGAAGCGACACCATTCCGCTTGGCCACGAGTGAAGGTGTGGATATCACCATCACCATGATGCTGCTCCAATAGGACGGCCCTTGGAGGAATTCTCATCGTCCAGCCTGTGACCAGTTACGGCGCATAAACAGTCGGGAACGTCGTCAAGCGGAGGCACCGCCGGAACCTAGGCTCGTCCACCGCCTCTTTCCTCAAAAGTGGGAGTCTGCCAAGGATTTGTCTCACAAGCATCCAGCTACGCCACCTTCTTCCGAATAGCTTTGTTTTGCTTGGCACTCTAAGTCATAGTACTTTTATTTTCTTAAAAAAACCTGTAAATATTTTAGGATAGTCTTTATTCGTTGGTAATAAAGGTCTAAGATACTTTTAGCCTAGTCAATAAGAATAGTAGGGAGAAAGGAAAAGGAAGGTGTTCAATAAGAGTGCAAAGATTTTCATACCAGGATGGAGCATGGAAGATCAAGATGGACAACATCGGTGGGACAATTGCAAAAACAGCATTTCTAAATCTTTCCAGGTCCAGGCGAGCGAGGGGAGCCAGTGGTTGTAGGCTCTGTTTTTGCTACCACCACCACAAGATGGGTCTTGGAGACAGGATCTCTATGAAGCATGAGACCATATGAATAAATGAATAATGGGTCAAGAAAAGTGACAAATTAAAACTTGTACTTTAGCTTCTACTTTCCAATAACCCCTCAATATTAATGGCTACCAGCACTTAGATGCAAAAGTATGCAAAAACAATAATTGGCAAAGATGCTTCAAGCAAAGATTAATCCAATTGGGGCATATTGTGGAACTGGGATCTCACGATTAAGCAAGTCATTTGAATTTCCATTGTTTTAAGCCTTTTTATTTTTTATTGTTACGCACACGAATTATGTATCACTTGTATCGTCCTCCAAATAATTTTTTCCCTTGAGAAGATTGGTCAATGAAACAAAAGCTTTTTTCACGCATGCGAGAAGGATGGATCCGGCTGGCTGTTTATAGCAGTGGCCTTCTTCGCGTTGTGCTTGGCGCGCAAGGCTCGGAGGTGTGGAACTACGTCCTCGCTGAGCTTGATCATCACGAAAAAAAGGAGCCTGTATCCCACGACCATGGCTACCAGCACGCCCAGGTTGTCCCACTTTGTCCGGCTCATATCCACGTCGTTGTTGATGAGGATGTCTCGGCCATTGATCTTGGGGAGGAACGGGTACTTGCTATCGAATTGGATGCCAAGGAAATCGTTCTGATACATTCCCTGGAAGAACGAGTAGAAACTTTAGAAACCGGGCCTGGAAAATGGAAAGAACTCCTTACCTGAAGAACGTAGCTGTGGAAACTTAAGTAGGAGATTGGGTATCGCCACACAGGCTTAGGCAAATCGCTTAGTAGACGGAAGAAGCCTCCAGTTAGCATGAGAACGGCCTGGAAGGACAAAAGCGCATAAAAGATGAGCAGGGACAAAAGTTTGACTGACCTGGACTGCTGCTCCCACAATGATCCCCATGAGGTAATTTGGAACTACACTCGCGACGGCCATCATCAGCCCCTCCACTAGCGTCACACACGTCGCTAAGCCCAGAACAAAATAGAGGAAGTGAGTGAAGCCCGGATGGAGTTGAACGAGGTAGTAAGTGATGGCGCCGGAAGTTAGCGACATGAGGAGCAGGAACGGGATAGAAGACAGGGTGTTTCCAACAACGAAAGCGACGACTCCATAGTGGCCATTCAATCTTTCTCGATGGAACACCTGGAGCAACCAAAAAGTATGAGACTCTGTAAGAGCTAAAACTTTACAGACCTTCATGTCTTCTACGAAAGATGGGAAGCCTCCGATTGCCATGAACGTCAAGAATCCCCACAGGTAGCCCATACACGAGCCTCTAGCCTGCAAAAGTTGTTCCATCCCCGTTAGAAAAAGGAAACAAACTGTGTGTTTTTTACTCACGAATATAGAGTCGTAGCTTGTTCCAACCCGGTAGAAGATGGTTCCAACGCAGATCGCCAGTAGTATGTAGACAAGAACTCGAAGCCAATAATATCCCATGTCCCTGGACATGTTGGTGAAAGACCTTCGTGTGAGAGTAGCACACTGCATCCAGAAACTCGCTTGGCTTCCACTGGACTCCAGAAAATCTCCTTTCTATCAATCGATATAAAACAAAATAAAACTGTTAGTCGAGTATACCAGGGAATAAGTGAGCCACTCACTTACCACTAAGGTCATTATTTCCACCCGTTCCATTACAGACTGGGCTTGCTCGGAGGATTCGTAGGCTGTGAGAAGAGCGGAGATCACTTCGGCTGTGGTGGTTGTTTCAAACACATCGGCAGATTCCTCATCCTGGAACGGGAAAAAGGCAAAGTTAACAACTCACGAGTGGGTAATATTTTGAAAGGATTTGGTTGAGAATGTGACATGGAGGCATGCTTACCTCGTGTGGGAGGCAGGACTCCTTCAACGATTCGTTTACTCTGTCGAAATCCGCGTTGATGGCTTTAAGAAAATGGTCCGAAGGATTGCGCATCGGGGGGCAAGGAAATCCAACACTCGCAAAGTGCTGCACGAAGCACCAATTCAAAAAAAAACTAAAAAGATGAGAAAGACTACTACGTACTTGCTGTGCATTGATAGCCGGACCAAAGTAGACAGTTCTTCCGTTTGATAACAAAAGAAGATTGTCAAAAAGCTGGAAAACTTCGCTGCTGGGCTGATGTACGGAACAAATCACGGTCCTCTTGTCCCTAGCAAGCCTTCGAAGGGTCCTTGTTACGAAGAAAGCTGAAGCACTGTCCAGGCCACTGGTCGGCTCGTCTAGAAAGAGTAGCCTGGGACGAGTGAGTATTTCCACTGCTATACTCAGCCTCCTCTTCTCGCCACCACTCAGTCCTCTTAAATGCCAGTTTCCAACCGGTGTGTTCGCACAGTCTTGTAGTCCCATCTCTATTATCACCCTCTCAACAATTGCTTGCTTCTCCGAATTTGGCATTGCGTCTGGAAGGCGGAGCCTGGATGTGTAGAAGATTGTCTCTCGCACGGTGAGTGTAGAAATGAGCGTGTCATCTTGAGTAACGTATGCCTGTTTGTCAGCAGAAATCTAGCACATTGAAGAGAAAACTTTAGAAACAATAAAAAACTCACAGCAATCCCGTATGACAGCTTCCTTTTGTGCCCGTTGAGAAGAATGTCTCCCGTTTGAATAGCGTTCTTGGCCAGTCGTCCTGAGAAAGAACGAAACAAAAGCTTTTTTGTGAGACACAGAGATCGAATTCAAAACAAGTTTCCACTCACCAGCTAAAGCATCCAGCAGAGTTGATTTGCCGCATCCGGAAGGACCCATGACTACGGTCAGCGATCCGGGCTCCGCAAAGCCTGTGAGACTATCCAGAACAGTGCGGCAAGCTCCCTTGTCCGTCAACACGTTGACGCTCAAATCCCTCCATGTAAGTTTTGCAACGAAGTCTTGGACATTGGATTGCTTTGTGAGCGCCCTCCACACTGTTCTCGTAAGGGGGCTAGCACCAACACCATTGCTGTTGGCGGTTGACGCCCTTCCAATTCCATCACCAGCAGCAGGAACGGTACTAAACTTGCTCGCGAAAATCGCCCCGTCGGAACCAGCTCGCTCCATTTCTCGGTTCCCCTTGACAAGACTGACTCTGAAGTCGAAGTTCTCTCACTGCTGATTTCTGTTGCTGGAGATTACCATCCCGCCTTCTTCTTCCTCGAATGGCCGGGAACTTAAAAGAGTCCCTTCTCTTCAGAGAGGTGGCTTCTTCTTCTTCCACGAGACAAGATCTTCTTGATACCGATCACTTCACGAGCAGCATAGAGCTTTTCAAAAAGTCCCTGTCAAAACTTTGCTTCACAAGATCAGATATCTTCTTCTCTGCTCGTTGTGCCCCCAGGCCAGCTCGATAGAAGGAGCATATTTATACCATCTCTGGAAGGAGAGAGATGACAAAACACCCCCGGCTAAGTCTTTGTCTTATGCTCCTCTCAGTCACCAACCTTGGCTGGTCATGCACTACCCATGCTGCACCTTGCTGTTGACCGGAGCAAAATCTTAAGTCACAGTCTCCTCGTAGTCACATTATACTTGTAGCAGCAGCAAGTGACCAAGAGCTGGACTCGGTCCCGTCGTCGTTCGTGACCGCTGAAGATTAAGATGAGAGAAAGAGAGAGATGGTCTTCTTATCTTTCCCAAAGTTTCCCAGAAGAAGAGCCTAGTTTGCTGGTGCTGGTATTAAATGCCTGGGTCAACTTTAGACTATTTAAAGACCGCAGCCACCGAGGTAGAGCGAGCGAGTAGAAGTAGAGCATATAGTAGTAGTAAACCTGTTTTATTGTGGAATCAAACTCTCAGTAAGTCAAGGATTTAAAGAAAAAACCAACAGCAGGTATCAAATGAGCAGCTGGTATACCTTCGCAATTATAATACAAGTCACGCTCGGAGCGGCAGGAGCGAGCGGCCGCGCGAGCAGAGACTCTGTACAAAGAAAGGAGCGCCATTTGCCGCTCTTTTCCTCCCTGCCTGGCCTCAAGAAGTGGACGAGTTACTAGCGGCAGCACCGTCCTCGGCGTAAATGGAAACGATGGAGTCTGTGGAAGCACCAGCAGCTAGGAGAACGCTGTACGGGTGAAACGACAAGCAGCTCACGGGGCCGATACTCTTCCCAAAGATGCTCTGGTGGTAGCGTATCATGCTAAGTTGGTCGCCACTGGTCGCGCTGAAAACTTTGATGGACTGCTTGGAGGAGCCGCTGGCAAGGACTGGCGCGTAGCGGTGCGCTGCCAGCGACGTCAAGTGCCCCTTGTGAGCCTCAACACTCACGACGGGGAGGTCCAGCTTGCGGACGTCGTATATTTTTATGTCCCCAGCTTGAGATGCAGACACCACCTGCAAAGGATATCCGTGTCACGGATTCTTGAGGAGTGTGAGCGACAGATTATCCAGACCTCGGTTGTGTCTATTCCTGACTGGACAAAATCTATGCCCGCGACTCTCTGGAAATGCGCCTTCTGGGAGAACACTTGCCTGTCAAGACACAGTTAACTCACAATCGGAATAATCCAAAAACAGCTTACTTGTCTTGCTTCCGAACATCAAACATCATGAAAGACCCGTTTCCACAACCCGCCAGAAAAAGGCCATTATGGATCAGCGAGGCAGCCTAGAACACGAACTTCTTAAAAACTAAGCCAAGAAGTTAGTGACACGGCCTTACCATCGCAGAAACACTTGTATCGGGTTGAGAAGGCAGCCTTAACACGAGTGTTTCGGCATCAACGTCCCATATCATGATCGACGAAATATCTCCAGACGCGTACTGCAAGGACCATCGTAATGTCTATTTAAAGGACGCAGTGCATACCAGATATCCAGTCGATTGCTGCCATTCCACAACTGCGTTAATTCCTCGAGCGCCAGGCCTGTGACCCTGTATGGCCTGCCAAGCAGTTGCAAGCTGCTGTTCACCTTTCACAAGGTAGTCTCTCCATACTCGAACGCTTCCGTCGCCTGAGAATTGCACAATTCAGTTCGAGAAAAAATCACGGTGATTTCATCCTACTTGATGCTGCGAGTAGCAAGCTCTCATCAAGCTCGTTGATTAAGCAAAGCCGAGAAAAACCCTTACTATGCGACTCGTGATTGTGAAAGTCGTTTAGTAAAGATCCATCTTCGTGACTCCAAATTCTGCTTTCATAAAATAAATGCCAGTTCAGAATTCCAACAAATGCTCACCTGATAGTTTCATTGTCATCTGCGGTACAAGCAAGCGGAAGAAACGGATGTAGGAGAACAGCCTTGGTCCCGTACTCAGAATTCATATCCCATGTTGCCATTTGGTACGTCACTACATTGACAGCTGCAGAAACCAAATTAAAACTGATGAAATCTGTTTCAAACTCACTCGAATGTCGGCATTTGGATGCTCCTTCTAAAGCAGTCCTTTCCCTTGCTTCTCTGGCAATTAATGCCGTTTCTTCCTCGTCGTGGGAAGTCTCGAGTAAAGGCCGAGCAAAATGCCCGCAGCTCCACCTGTATAAAACAGACTCTGGAAGTTCTTTCAAATCGTCCGAAGCGGGAACTTGAGATGAACCAAGTCCGGAATCACTTTCCGAAGGAAACTCGAGAGAAGGTACGCGTCTCATGTTCATTGGACTTCCCGAAAGCAAATTAGACGGAGGACTAGCAGAACTGGAAGCACCTCTGAATGGCATTGTTAAACTTCCTGAAAAATCGGCGAAGACTCAGTAAAGAGTAACAACATGTGACCCTGCTCACCTATATTGCTGTCAAACCAGGAAGAAGAACGTGGAAAAGCACTGGTGGCTTGTTTGGCTCCGGACTTGAGAGTTTTGCCTGTCTGCAGGACGTACGCTTCGACACCTATTCTCCTCAAAACTTCGTGGCCGAGTTTAGCAACCCACGGGCAAGGATCCCTTACCAGGGAATAAGCAGCTGCCACGCACCGAACGTAAACGCCACTCTCTTCCATTTGCAGTCTTCTTGGCCGCATCAACCCATTGATAAGTTCATTCTCGACGAAGTTGAAGCCTTCCGGTGAAGCAGGAGCCGAAGCGGCACCACGAGCATTTCCAGAGAAGAAAAACTGACCGGAAATATTTACACTGCTCGTCGGAGTTCTGTTGGAATTCAATCCTGCCAAAGCCATGATTCCGGGGTTCGACGGAGGCTTTAAGTACGCTGCGGCAGCAAATCGCAGATTCTGGTCATGTCTGACAGTTAATCTGGCCAACGCTGAAATACAAATTGCAATGTTAGTGAGAAAAAGAGATAGAAAATGCTTACCAATGGCAAGTTCAGCCCGAACGAGAGGACTCCCGTCGTTTACTACTTTCAACAATGTCTTCATAACATCCTGTTCCATTCTAAGCCTAGCCTCTTCGTCGTCGTCATCAAGGGCCGAATCCTCTTCGTTAACGCTCTTAGCCTTTATTATCGTTCCCAGAGCATAAGCTGCTGCGGCACGAACCTGTGAAAATTATAAAGTCAGACAAAGTCAGGTTTTCCAATGTATACCTCTGGTTGAGGCTCGGACAGGAGTTGTGCTAGCGTGGAAGACGCATTTGTATGAAGAGCTAGCAGCTGTGCTTTGGCGAAACCATCCCAGATCTTACCAACACACAAGCACAACCACTGCATGAGCAACGGTTCTCCACGTGCAGGAACGATATGTCTCAAGCAAATGTCGATCAATCCAGATTGAAAGCATTCAATTTGGCCCCGAGGAAGTCCATCGATAATAACTGATAAAACGAAAGCTGCCATTGCCTGTTGTTCAGCGTACACGTCTGGACTGTCCAGGAATCTGATAAAATATTTGTGCCCACCATCTTTAACCAGATCAACTTGACAGGACTGCAAAACAGTTCAAGAAGCAGGATGCAATCTACTGCTCAGTAATGCCATTACCTTGTCATGGGCAAGAATTTTGGCCCAAATAAATAGTAAAATTTGCCGGAGTTCAGTGGCGGTTGTCAGAAGCAGCTTAAGCACGTAAGGGAAAATGCCAACCGAAAGAGCCTGAAAACGAAAATAAAATTAATCAAGGGATTCATACACAAACAAAAGAAATTAAACATATACATACCAGGTTCACAGCCCATGCCCCCATATCCAAGAACCTTCCTAAAAGTACCAAAGCCCGAAAACGATGAGATTGACTTAAAAGAACCTGTTGAAAACACAAAAAGGCTTAGGACAAGCAACATGGACAATTGCCTGAAGAACTATTGGAAGCTGCTCTGGTGGTCTTTTACTCGCTGATCCGTGCTCAAGCCATACTTCGAACGCTGTCAACTGATCCGTAAAAAATGGACTCGGCTGCGCAGGACACGTTTTCAGCTTTTTTCACAAGGATAATGCTCAATACCTGAAATTCAGCATTTGGATCTTTCACTAACGACGGAAGTTGCGAAAGACAGGTTTCCGCAGCCATATCCCATGCAAACCTTGTTAAGAAACGTCAGCGTTCAAGTCCACAAGATTCAGTATGCTTGCTTACCACATTGAGTGCTGATGTGTCAAAGGCAAGCATGGGTAACAAGCAGGAGAGCAATTCACGGATCGCATAATCCGTTCTGCCAGTAAAAAGTTTCGGAAGAGGCTAGCCACCAAAAGGTCCTGTCGAAACAATCGTTGAAACAGGTCTGCATACATTCTAAATCAGTACACACAACAAAACATATAGAGTGAGATTTGCACCTGGAGGAAGCACATTCCATGCTATGGTATCGGTGATTGCCGTAAAGATCCAATTTAGTTCTCCAAGGAGGGTCTTCCGATCGTTCTGACTTCCAGGGATCTTGTCAATCAGCTCAGGATCGAACTCAAGTAAAGACCGCGAACAAAACCTGCATGGAAGACGTATAAGCAATCCAACTGAAATCATAGGCAATACCATCTCAACGCCATTTTGATTGGAGTCGTTAAACATGCTGTGAACACGTCGGCAGGCATTCCCGAACTCTGCGGAAGCATTTCAGTTGCTCTACAGGCTGCAAGCAATATGCAGTCTTTTGCCGAAACTGATGAACTCCCAAGTGCCCAATCGGGTCTCTATACATACAGAAATGTCACGGAAAAACAATTCAGTCAAGACAAACCTTTCTACCTCGATAAATGCATTGACAACGACACCAGCGCCCGAGCAATCAAGAACGTAGATAGACGGTACGCCAAGCCAAGACTCCAGCTCATAAACCGAGAGCGGTATATATTGCGTATAGCTCTGTGACAGAAGAGCTTCATCCATCAACCAGCCAGGAGCAACAGCTACGCCACGCCTACCTTGTTGAAAAACCAGAGCTCGCCATTGACAGTGGGTTTAGGCACACCATGCCCGTTGTAGTGAAACAAGACCCTGTCCGACTTCGCATTTTTCCGGCACTGTGAGCACAGCTTCTTCACCTCGTCGGCTGTAGGATCCAGCGCTAGCTTGTAGCGGGCCTGCATGGAAGCATTGGAACTTAGCCCTTCAATGCAAAACATGCATAGCCATACCCTCGGCTGCCAGAGCGCATACTGCGATTGCAGATTTTTGCCAATTGTATCAAGAGCCTTCTGAGGCGCCAGAGATGACGGATCTATCAACAGAAACAGCCATCAAACACAAGGAACAGCAAAAACATCAAGGAAAAAGAAGAAAGAAAATACCTATCCAGCACTCCATCCTTGCGCATGGTGATACCTTGATTATATCAGGTGGATCCACTCCGATATTCAGACATACGACCAGTGCTACAGATACAGTCTTCATCTGAAACGCAAGAGACGGAAAGGATACAAACCGATTAAGCTTTTTTCTTAACCGAAGCAGCGTACCCGGTCTTTCATCCTCCATTTTGACAAGAGCCCGGTGTCGGGAGGGCCGAAAGAGATCAAAGCTTGAAGCGAGTGATGGCGAAGATCCGCGAGATAAGTACAGTGCTGGGCGAAGACACCGCAAGCTTCGTCGCCATGCTGGTCTTCTTCACCTGGGGGCGACGGCCCCGCATTTTGGCCCGGTTCTGTATCATCGGGAGTAGCGATCTCCATCATCGGACATTCTCCTCCAGCACTGATCCCATCCAACAAATTCGTTTCCTTCCCCTTCTCTGTACAAGCGCCACGCGCGTCGGAATCTCTTCCCTGTTCTAAGTCACGGACGACGATACGACTCCTATCCCAAGGGTTGAGCATAGCATGGTGAAGTAGCGATGCGAGAAGATTGCCGAGAGTATCGCAGCGACGGCCAGGGACGAGGAAGAGGAGGAGGGCAGCGCCGCCCACACGCTCCCATCTGAAACCATTGGCAGCATTATCACACAAGCTGGGGAGCGCTTGTCTGCAAAACCTGGCCGATGCCGCTGCTGCCATTGCCAATCGCCATCGCCATCGCCATCGCCATCATCGTCGGCGCGCTCTCTCTTTTTTCCCCCCTATCTCGCTCTCTCCGCTTTCTTCTCCTCAACCCTAAACCCGACACGGGGTTTTTAGCTCTGTTTGCTCAGTGCCATAAACCCTAAATTTCTTCCTCGCGATCGATTCATGAGGCGCTGGCTCGCTTCGCCCTACTGCCGTGGCCACAGCAGGAGCATCTCGACATGCCGGGCGGTCGTGCTGCCGCGATTCGGCGGCCCCGAGGTCTTGGAGCTGCGCAAGGATGTGCCCGTGCCGCATTTGGAGGCCGAGGAAGTGCTTGTCCGCACGGTCGCCGCCGGCGTGAATCCTCTGGATATCAAGGTAAGAAACGATCGAGCGCGTAGCAATCTCCACCAGAAATTTGTGAAATTCTATCACATCTAATTACTGTTTGTTTGTCACAGATGAGAGAAGGATACGGGAGGTCTCTTTTCCAGCCTCTTCTTCCAATCGTTCTGGGAAGAGATGTGAGTGGAGAGATTGTGGCCATCGGCAATGGAGTGAAGCGGCTCCACGTAGGCCAGCATGTCTTTGGAGCGCTTCACCCGACTGCTGTGCGAGGTACTTACAGTGACTACGCGATACTCCAAGAGGAACAGCTTGCCCTCAAGCCAAAGTCACTCACTCATGTGGTATGTGATGTTTTTTTTTTTTTTTTCTTTTGCTGGTTTCTTGCTGTTTCTTCGCGAAGTTTGGTTCCATGCTTCGGTGTTCCGTTTTCTAGCTGTTTCTTCGTGTTAGCGTTGTTTTTCCCCTTGCTTTGTTGACTTTGCACTTGTTTGCTTTGTTGACTAAACGCTGCTGTGTCTATGTGCCAGGAAGCAGCTGCCATTCCCTTTGCTGCACTGACTGCGTGGCGAGCACTGTGGAGCACTGCCAGAATGAAGAGCGGGTAAACGTTCTGCGTGTAGCATGAATGAGAGAGCAGAGGTTTTATCATTTCGTTGTGATATGGCTGTTGCAGTTGCAATCTTAGACTTTGGGGTGCAGGCAGAAGGTGCTGATCATGGGCGGGGGAGGCGCGGTGGGCTTAGCAGCCATTCAGCTCGCTCGAGCTGCTGGCTGCTCGGTGGCTGCCACTTGTGGCAAGCGAAGTTGTAGTCGCGTCGGGGAAGCTGGCGCCGAGCTTATCGTGGACTACACTTCCGAGGTATAACTCACCTTTACTACAAAGCTTTCGAATAACGTCTACGCTTCCAGAACACAAGAGAGCAACTTACCTGGCGATTCGATGCTGTGCTCGACACAATCGGTGTGGAGACCACAGAAGCACTTGGAGTTAACGTGCTGAAGCGTGGTGGTCACTACATGACGCTGCAGGTGAATCTCTTTTTAGATTATAGCCTCCTCGTGCTCAAACGAAGCACTCGTCGCAGGGAGAAGCAGTGAAACTGGCAGATAAATACGGCCTCATTGTTGGAGGCGGCATTGCGACAGCGACGCTCTTGCGGAAGCGAATGCAGTACACTCAGTCGCATGGCATTGGTAAAGCTTGATCTCTCCTCAGCATACGTTTTAACATTCGAGCCTGCGCAGACTACTCTTGGATAATCATGAGGACGGATGCCGAAGGCCTAGAACAAATAGCTCGGCTTGCGAAAGAAGGACGCCTCAAGATCCCAGTCGGAGAAACTTTCAGTTTGGATGAAGCCGCGAAAGCTCAAACGGTGAGAGAAAACAAGGATTCACAGGGCAAAGTGGTGCTCCAAGTCCAGCAGGAGTAAGCAAAGGATTTTTCCAAATAATGCACTTACACAAGGTAAGTTGTTTTGTTCTCTACCTTGTCAGAGCTCTAAAATCTCTTCGTGTTTCTTTTGTTTCTTGATCAGAGTAGTCGACTCCGACGCTCAGCCCAGCAGCTTGTACATTTTGTCCAGAGTTTACGTATAGAGAACTCTCGTCATCCAGGTTCTTTGCAAATAAATCCATCTTCCAGAAATCGCCAACGCTTCCTTTTCAGTTAAAAGTCAAGCTGTTTCTCTAGAGATTCTCTTCTGGAGAAGTTAAAAGTGGCTTCTTCCAGGACTTTGTCAAGCTGTTTCTCGAGAGATTCTCCTCCAGAGTTCCTGGAAGAGTTAATAGTGGAGTTTTCCAGGACTTTGTCGAGCTGTTTCTCGAGAGATTCTCCTCCAGAGTCCCGGGAAAAACGTTTGTCTCCTCCAGAGTTTCTGGAGAAAGTTTGTCAGCTTGCTCGATCGATCCTCCTCCCTCACCTCCGGCCAATGGAAACTCAAAGCTAGTCTCATTCTCCTTGTCGCCACTGCCATCCCTGGAGGAGCTCCTGTCCAGGGTGGACGAGCTCAGCCAGCGAACGGACGCCATGGCAGGCCTCAAAGTCAAACAATCGTTCCCATCGATCGTGGTGAGAGTGGCCGTTGGCCTGGTCTTGCGCCGATCTCTGAAACGCCCCACTGCCAGGCCCATCACGGGGCTCCCGTAAACCACTTCGCTGGAAGAAATCGATCGGCTAGACGAAGCGGTAGAATCCCTGCTCGCAGCCCCCAATTTCATCCTCCTCCGCTTGGATCCAGTCTCTGGCAGCGGCATTTCGGGCGATGTCGATTGCTGGAGGGGCGGCGTGACGGGATTTGGCTGCGCGTCATTTGCAGCGGCCACGAATTTCTTACCCGGAGTGATTGCGCGCCTGGCGCCGCACGACGCCGTTGGGGCCCTCCTCTTCATGGCCAAAATATAATTTTTTCAAAGCCCTAGATCCCAGATTTTAGGGTTCTTCCAAGAATTCGTCTGACGCGATGGAGAGCGACGAGGAGAAGCTGGATTTCCAGGATGAGAAGGAGCCGCGCGATCACTTCAAGCTTGCCTACATCAGCTTCTTCATCCTTGGCGCCGGATTCCTCCTGCCGTGGAACGCCTTCATCACAGCGGTGGATTATTTCGATTTCCTTTACCCTGGCACGCACATCGACCGGGTATTCTCGATCTTCTACATGTTCCCGGCCCTCCTGCTGCTGCTCTACCTCACATTCAAGGCCGGCGCCATCGAGCCGCGGATCCGGATCAATCTGGGCCTCGTCCTTTTCCTCCTCATGATGCTCATCGTTCCAATCATGGACGAGAGCGTGAGCAAGCCGTCCAGCGCCACGCATTACATCACAATCGCTGCTACTGGAGTCACGGGGCTCGCCGATGCGCTCGTCCAGGGCAGCCTTGTGGGATCGGCGGGGGAGCTACCGGAGCGCTACATGCAAGCGCTCGTTGCCGGCACTGCTGCGTCGGGTAAGTCTGCCATAGTGTTCGCTAGATCGTTGTCACTCTACTGTTTGAGATTTGCGTCTAGTTCTATTCATTTTCCTTGTGTGACTGTGTTTTACGATTTCTTCTTTGCAACTTGCTTCACACTCTCACAAGTTATCCTTTTTTCAAACAGGTGTTCTAGTTTCGTGCCTGCGAGTTGTGACCAAGGCCGCATTGCCTTCCACACCCGACGGCCTTCGCAGCAGTGCCAACGTCTACTTCATCACCAGCGTCATCTTCATGGTGATCTGCCTCGTCTCCTACAACCTCGTCACCACTCTTCCCGTCATCCGCTACCACCTCAAGAAGAACTCCACTAAAGTAGCACGGCAAGAGGAAGTCTCGGACTCACTTCTCCTACCCGATTCCACGCCTCATCGACGAGTGAGCTTCCATCGGGTTTGGAGCCAGAACAAAGGACTGCTGCTGTCTCTCGCTCTCGTCTACCTCATCACACTCTCAATCTTTCCCGGCTCCCTCACCGAGGACGTCCACTCGGCGGCTCTGGGCGACTGGTTCCCGGTTCTCATCATCGCTTGCTACAACGTTTGCGACCTCCTCGGGAAGTCGATCACGGCGGTCTACCTCATCGAAGACCCGAAAGCCATCATTGGTGGTTGCATCGCGAGGCTGATCTTCTTCCCAGTGTTTTTCGTCTGCCTCCATGGGCCCAGGATACTTGGCACCGAGGTTCCGGTGTTCTTGGTGTCAGCGCTGCTGGGGATCACAAATGGATACTACACGAGCGCGATCATGATCAAGGCACCAAAGCTCGTGCCCGTGGAGGAGTCCGAGACGACTGGGATCTTACTGGTTGTGTTCCTCGTGGCCGGACTCTCCCTTGGCTCTATAGTGGGATGGGTTTGGGTGCTATGATTTGTATGTACATTATTTCTCAATACAATGCACAACGTTGATTCTCCAAATATAATTTCCAGAATAAGGTTAGTAGAACAATAGGAATGCGGTGAGCGTGGATCGAACACGCGGCCTTCAGATCTTCAGTGAGCTATCCCCGCTTATAATTACTTCATTATGTTGGTAGTTAATGAATTTTCAATTGACTAAGATTCAACCTTGTTTGACAATGTCCTCGAGCGCGTCACTCAAGAACGCTACGATGTCATCAACTTCTTCCGGCTCTTTGATCCAGTGGCCGTCTTGATCCGCGCCCTCGTACTCCTTCCACGAGACGCTCATCCCCATCCTGGTCAGCAGATCACGGGCCTGCTTTCCCAGATCCAACTCGATCAGGTTATCATCCGTGCCGTGGCCCAAGAACACCGGCGTGGCCAGCAAACTCGTAAACGAATCGCCCAAATCCTCAACCTCTAGACCGAGCTCGCCTCGCAAGAACTCGGACACGCGCTTGACTGCGATCGGCCTCGAGTCCGCGTCCTCCCCTTGATCATGATCGGCCAGAACCTCTTCAATCTTATCAGCGAAGGGAAGCCATCCACTGGCGCCCACAAACGCTCCCAGCCTGTGTCGCCCACAGACTAGCGCGTGCAAGGCCGTTGCTTGCCCCTGGCTGATCCCGCCCAGCACCACCTTGCTCGCGCTCCCAACGCGATCGATCTCCTCCTCGATCACGCGCAGCAGGAAGTCGACCGACTGGCGCAGGCCCTCGACCTGGAGGTGCTGCTTATACCCTATATCGCACAGCGATGGTGCGTCAAACCACTCGCTCATCTCCTCCTCGAAGACGCTCGACCAGCGGGGGCGCGCGCTCGGGAACACCCAGCGCACGCCCGGGAAGCGCTGGAAGAGATTGGCGCTGCCCGAGCCCAGCGTCTCCTCCAGCTCCTCGGCGAGCTCGGTGCCACTGCTTCCACGCCCGTGGAGAAGGATGATCGTGTGCCTGTGCTCGGCGGTAGCGTCGCGAACGAATGGCGCCGGATAGCTCATGTCCGAAGCCCTAATTAACCTGTCAACGGTGACACACATCCTTTTAAGGTTAACAGAAAAGGTGTTCAGGAATATTTACTAACGGAATTCTCGTTCAAATGGCTGGAATATTCGGTCACTTTCGTGCCTTGAGCTCGTCCAAAGCGCCTGGAACCAGCCGGAAGAAACCTCCTTTAGCGAGAGTGTTGAGCGCCTCCTCAATCCAAGCCTGGCAATTCCACGTCTCGCTCTCGTTATCCACAGGCCCTTCTTGGATGGTCGCCACAGCCATCTCGTGATGGATTGCATCGATCTCCCCGCACCAGAGCCTCCAGGAGCCTCGCCGATCGATCCGATCGCTTGTAGACGGGCTGGCGCTTGGCTGCTTCTCCTCCAAATCCACGGCGGCATCGTCGTATGCATTGGGTGGAGGTCCCTGCTCCTTGCGGAAAAGAAAGACTAGCACTTGCCATCGCTTGCAAAAGCACAGTTCTTTCACCTCGAGCTCGGAAGGAGCTTTCTTCTCCCACATTCATAAGCTAATTTTATAGATAATATCTCACATTTAAGATTTAAGAATAAAGATCAAAACGCTGAAAAGAACAAATTTCCTCTCATTGAACTGGACATAATCGAGAATATCTGATTCCGCTGGTGAAAGATCTATAGCACCTTCTTTTTTGCTTGAATCCACTTACTTAGATATGTTAGAAAAACTCTAGACCTCTAAAAGAGTAACAATATATCTAAAAGACAATAAACATAGGGAATTTTAGTGTCTAGACACTGAAAAAGGATGAGGTTTATGCTTGCCTTTGATTACAGTTTTGATTACTATAATTCCACTATCAAAGTTTATTGATATACTTGTTATGTCTTGCAACTACGTTCGTCTACCTTCCAGGTGGAGGATAGCGTCCTGGATCCGACTCGGTGAGATCCGAGGCAAAACCCTGTATGATTGACGTTCCTTTACTACTGTCAGGCTTCCGAGTGGTGTGGTGAGTACAGAAAGCTGAAACTTGGACGCATGTTTATCAGATGACAATGTATATGCTTCGTTTCGACAGGATGCCCACAATTGGAAAATTTCTCGACGAGTCTGGCTGGACTTTGGCGTTCCAGGTTCTCTTCTGAGACGAGGTGGCGACAATGCGTCATGCAAAGCCTCGGGCCCCGCATCGGTTACTAGCTCAGGTAAAGAATTTTGTATCCATTGGTTGATATCACTAAACAACCACCAATCATACAGGGCAAATTTTGCGTCGGATCTCACCGAGTCGGATCCAGGAAGCAGGGACGCTATCCTCTGCTGCACCTGGAAGGTAGACCGAACGTCTCTCGTACGCAACCTCCACCGCCAAATCCATAGTAGTGGGAGCAGTAGCAAGCCAGTCGCTTTTCCATACAAGCTTGATGTGTAAAATAAAAGATTTTGTTTTTTAAAATCCATAGCACAATAAAAAATTGACATATCCACATGATTGGTTAAACAGAATTACCTAGTAAAAAGAGCCAAAAATAGAGAAGGCTGTACTATCGGCTGTAAGCTCGAAGGCAAGCCTGAGCACAACGAAAAGAACCTCGTCCTTTTCAGGAACGTGTCTCCCAAGGGATGACAGTGGTTATAACTCGGGACTCAAGCAGGAGTACCTGGTGCTTGACAACTCCAAGATGATGTGCGTCGAGGCCATGGGCGTGGACGTTGGGTGCGATGCTTTCAATCAGCTGGAACACACCCTAGCACGCACGCCTTTCCAGTGAGGATGAACGCGAGCGGCTTCTTCTACATGTTGGATCTCATGCATCGCCCAGCGGACGTGAAGATGGGAAGGACGGTGGTCGGGCATGACTGGCCGCAGGGAGTGCTCAGTTCCTCGCCGCCTCGGCCGATGGCAGCTTCGGTCGAGGGATCCGATTCTACCTGGGCTTCAAAGAGTACGTGGGGACAGCTCCTGGCACTCTCATTCGAGAGAGTGAAGAGCACTAGTGGTGCTAGCAGCAGCAGTGGTGGTGGTGTGAGAATTGTATTGAGGGACGCAGTGAGCTTTGGGACCGCAGACCTGGAGAGCAGCAGCGTTGATATTGCTCGACGCCTGGTTGCGGAGTGAGGGGGATCGCTGCGGGGCGTGGGGCTTAGCGATGGTGCGTGTGACAGAGTGGGGATTCTAGTGTTCTAGTTGAAGCTGGCCAAAGACATGGTTATGGATGACGAGCCTACTCCTGCTTGCTTCCCTGCCGATGGTGTGTGCATAGATCTGTATTACATCCAGTCCTTTATGCTCCGAAACGACGGGGCGCTTCGAAGTTGACACAGGTCTTTGCCGTGGATGCCATCACTGCAAAGAGTCCCATTGAATCTGGTCGGATGCTCTTTTGTTTTTCCATGCTGTTTGTTTTCTTTTAAATATTTGAGTATTTACAGTCTAAGAGTCAACGGGTTTATTCCAGAATATGCCTTTAGAAAAAAAGTATATTTGTTAGGCTTATGGGCTTATTCTCGAATATTCTTGCAGAGATATTTGTACTAAGCAGGCGGGGATTCGCGCGGCAGCGGCGGCGCTGGACAAGGATGCGGTATCAAGCATCCAAGAAGCAGCAGCAGCAGCAGCAATGCAGGTCTGCGTTGATCTTCCACTCAGCTCGGGCAGGGCCGGGATATAGCGATGCTGGATCAGGCGGGATTCTCAGTGGAACAACCAAAATGCCGCCGGAGGCAACGGCCAGCAGCCGCAATCGCTGGAGAAGCGGTGCTGGCTCGCAGCAGATTTGGAAACCGCAGAGCGCTGGTTGGATGGAACAACCAACGAGTGGAACCAAAGTACGTCGAGTGGTGGTTCTTCGTGGAGCAGCGCTGCCAATGCTGTGATTGCTGTCACAAACACCACTACTCCCGCTACTCCCGCTGCTCCCGCTCTAACACTACCGCTGGAACTGGATGGAACAAGCAGTTTGGGGGCACTTCAACTCTTCCGTAACCACGAGCTACAGGGAGTACTGCTTCAAGTTCACTCGGGGGTACTACGCCGGCATATGAGCACTGTCACTGCCGCCACCTCTTCCACGCCGACCGAGTCTCCAGCGGATCGGGGGCCTCGCTTTGCCGTGACGAAGACGGCTGGCCAAGTACAAGCCGTCGGACGAGAGCTTCTCGTGTGGCTTGGCGGCTCTTCGTTTAGCAAATACGGCAGCGGGAAGACGTGGCCAAATCCAAACTACAAGCGCCGTGACAACTTTGCCTCCTTCAGCAAAGGAAGTGGCAAGATCTGTGGCCGCTTCCACAGGATCGAGTGGTTTCCACAGGATCAACTTTTGCCTCCTCAGGGTCAGCGGCCGTTGCGTCTTCTTCCTTGGCTGGAATATCTTCTGCTGCTGTTGGATTCTCCACCTCGGTTGGTCTTGGTTCTTCCTCCACACTAGGTGCGTTTACTTCCTTGACTTGTCAACTGGCGTTGTCACAACTTTGTTCTGGTGTAGCTGCTTTCTCGGCCTCGTCTGGCGTTGCTTCCTCTCATCTGCTTGTCACGACAAAAGTGGTTTTCAATCGGACAGTGAAAGAGAACCTCAAATAAAATGTTATATAAGGTGTCGCAATCGTAGCAACCCCATATGATTTTCCAATGTGTTAAGTTTAAATTGATGTATAGTTACCCATGTGGTAAATTTTGGTATCAAAAATGAAACATCACCATGGTGTGATGAGCGTGGATCGAACACTCTCGACCTTCAGATTCAGTCTTGACCCTCGCTATCCCCTGGATGTATCTGGTAAAAACGCTTTTCACATTTAGTTTACACTTTAGAATCACATTGTCTCAGTAGTAATCAGAGGGCGATCTTGAAGTCCAGAATATGAGACCACTGCAATCGAGAAGAAAGTTTTCCAAAAACTTAAGGCACGAGATGAAAAATCGTGTTTGATTACCTCACGAGTACCAAGAAGCATTGCAACACTCCAGCCACGCCCGTCCACGCGCTAGGACCAGTCGGAAGCAAAGAATCCTGGATGAGAATTCCAACGGATCCAGCCAATGACACAAACGAAACAACGTAGGCGATGAACAGCCATGCCCTCGATCTGCCAAAACATAGCAATTGGTTACCTTCATATCTAGACGTCCAACTCAAGCTCGAGAGATCGATAGAAATCGCACAAAACAAAGCTAAAGAGATAGAAATCACGCAAAGTACCTGCAGCTCTCATCATCGTAGGGAGAGTAATCCTGAAGCTCCTCTCGTCTCACGCAATTGAACATGAGCGCAGCGAGCGACGCGCAGATCCCTGCCAGAGGAAGAGAAGGACAAATTCGAGCACCACAGAAAGAGCCAGAGCTAGCTGCGGACCTGGCAAATACTGTACAAAGGGCACCGTGACATTGCTGCAAACGATGGCGTCCACCCAGAACCACCATCCCGCGCCAAACACAGCGCCGGCCAGCGACGGGCCCAGTGCGCTCCACACATCGCTCCTCATCGATCGATCGTAATTTGGGAAAAGAACCCTACTTCGGGTCTAGAGCCCTAATCCTTCCATTATAGAATGTTCTGCTATTGCATACTCTTTTTTTCTACTCTAGTTTTCTACTCTCGCCATGTACTTATGGAGCAACTCTACTTGCTCGTGGCATTCATCCATAGAAAGAATGAGAAATGTTCGATCGACTTTTTTTTTTTTTTAAGGTTGTATCTAGATCAGAAGCCTCCATCTTCCACACAACTGGGACTTGGAGTTTTGCCGGTTGCAAAGCTTTTCTCTGCTTGTGACCATTGCTCCACATGTCCTTTTCAGTTTGCTATAAGTAAGTGTAAGGAATATAGTATATTCTAGGATATCAATGGTTTCAATTTTCTGCTGTTAAACTTCTCTTTAATTCGTTTGTAATCAAGGCTGAATACCATGTGTGTTAAAACATGTAATAATAATATCAAATTAAATTAAATTGAGAAAGTCAATTTTAATAAAAACTCACTTGTCTCTTCTCAAGGAACTAGAGTTTCAGCGAGATCCTCAAAATTGGCATTTGAGGTAGAAGGTTTGAGCTTATCTCACATATTTGCATAGTTTTCCTAGAAAAACAACAAGAAAATAGTTTCTACCTTACCATCTTGATCTTCTCAACATATGCTTCAATATGTTTGCCATACTCTAAGCTTTGATGGATGGGACTTAGCAATTAATAATTGAGATTTGCCATATACTCTAGGATGATCTCAACTTGCTAATCAGGGTTAATGACTGTGAAATATTTCCTAAAAAGTAGGGTTAGAATTATAATCAGCAGTAGTGGAACTCAGTAGCTTCAAAGTTAAGTGCAGCTAGGGGCAATGAGTTCTTCGTCCCACTCTTGCCAGCACATTATACTCATCTCGAACATGTGCTTTTGCAACATTAAACAGCTCTCCATGGAAGTAATCTCTTCTGAGGAATAAAGTAATATGTCCTTAAGGTCCTTGACATGTAAAGATCTTCTTATAAGTAACAAACACATATCCCATCAAATAAGGCTGCCCTCTCTTTCAAGGTAAATTGGCCATGCTCCTCATCTGTGTTTGCATTCATCATGTTATCCTAATCCCAAAGTGTGAAATTTGTCGTAAGCAACTATCTTCTTGAAAAATTATGTATCTATGGTCTTGAATTTTTTATCAATGGCTAATCTGCTTGTTTCAGTCTGGAAGCTTGACACAAAAGCAGTAATCCTCTCACATTGTGACTATCCTAAACTCCATATCAAGGTGGCTGTTCCTCCAAGGTCTCCACCAACTTCTCACAACAAGAAGAGCCATGAATGAGAGTCAGCTTCCACTGTTCCTATGCATGCCTGGAAAACCTTGGACAAGTGCCGGGACTTCCTTTGAGGGGAAAGGGACATGTTTGTCCAATGACTACATGCTGTATCACCATTGTTGGTGAACATGTGGTAGCTTAGAAAGATAAACTTGGATTTACGTTGATGTTCAAGGATAATTCCTTGCTATTACGCTTGATATAGCCATGTAGCTTGAAAGCAACGCATGAATGGTAGTATTTAAGGCCTTTCTAAACTTTTAATTCCTCTTCCAAATCCATTAGCAGCTAGTTTTTCATGATTTCAATAATACACTTTGCCCATCATCAGTAAAAGGTATATAAAAACCAAAGCAAATTGCTGCATAAATTACTCAAAGATATCACACCTCTGTTAGAAATTGTTTACTTTTCAAATTTTAAATACTCTTGTTTTTTTATAAAAAATAGCATACTAGTTTTGGGAATATAAAGGCATACATGCAAATTTTTATTTAGTATTTCCCAATGCTTATAACTCTCTTTAATGTTAATTAAGAGCTATGAAGTTCAAAAGATATATGCGAAAATTGTTTTCTCATACACAATTTTTTTTCCTAATACTAAAATATAGAAAAGTTTAAAGATGTTAAAGAATTTTTAAAAAGTAGAGTAAAACTGGAAATAAAAATAAAGAGAAATTTAAAGTAAATTTAATAAAGTCTCATGATTAAAAAAAAGGCTATAAATCACTTAAAAAACAACTAGCATAATCCACTCATTATAAATTGGCTATTATATTGGGAATAAAGTACTTATAAGCTAACATTCATCCCTACTAAAAGACAATTTTTTATTACTTTATGTACTATATTTTTATAAATAGATTATTTTATTTATTAATATAATAAATTAGTTATTATTGATATTGAAAGTTATTTTTCTATTCACAATATGACAATTGAACCATAATGTTGATCAGTTATGATTGTTATGCAAGTAAATACACAATCATTTTTATTAATTATTTTGGAATATAATTTTCATAAATATCTTGGTTAAACTTACTAAAATGAACTAAAATGAAAAACATCATTATATAAAACTTTACAAGTGTAAAAAAATAATTAATTAGTATATATAACTATTGGCTCTTCATTATGATGCACGCATATGCCAACTATGAGCAAGCAAAAGAATCAATTTTTTCTTAATTAAACTCACTCACTGCATATAAATTAAATTGTTTGTTTATATCAAATGATAAAAATTTTCTGAGCTTACAACAAATACAAAAATTAAAATTTTATGGATGAACTCATATGTAGATTATTATATTAGTTTCTTTTGTAAGTAACATGAATAAAATCTTTCGGAAAGAATACGTTATAACTTCGATAAACTTTAAACTTGAACAATCCGATCACTTAAAGTTTATATTCCATAATTATTTGCCACCATTTAAGATATGTATATAAATGTATTTGAAATGACTTAAAAACTACCTAATAACTTTTTATACAATTTTTTTATATTTACATTTATTTTTAGAATAAAACTAGTTGCAAAATTTTAATTTTTTATCAAAAACTAAATTTTTCTAATTTTGATCAATGTTTCATTAATTTATAAGCATAACATCATTTTGAGGCCCAAACAAAAAAACTTCAATATTTAGTAAGTTTTATAAATGAATATTTAAAATTGTTAATTAATTTTTTTTATTTTCTAGCTCGGGGATGGCTTCTCAATAATTCAAAGTGTAATATTTTTCAAAGTTTGGAACAATATTATCCCTAAAAAAATGTTATATTGTTATGGGATAAAAAATATGCTAAACTAGGATAAGCAATTACATTTAAAAACACAATATCTAAAATTTCTATAGTTATGCCATTTTGATGTTGTTTAAAAAAACCTTTATAATAAAGTAGTTTATATTATAAATATTTATTAATAGCCAAAACAAGGGTTGTTAAAAGAAAGTTTTTCATTCATATGAATTTTTGTTTAAAAATCTCTTTACTACATCTTAATTTAATTTAACAATATTGTATGTAAATCATACTTGCCTAAGAATAATAATTTATTTTTATTTGTTTGTTTAGAATATATATATATATATATATATATATATATATATATATATATATATATATATATATATATATATATATATTGTTTATTGAGATGTAAAAATGATCACTATAGTTTTTTATCGAGATCTAAATCTTCATACACATGCACATAAAAGATGTGTTAGTACATAGATTCAAATGAGAATTTTTAAAACTTTGGGGTAAATTAATTCAAAACTTCTTTAGCTAAAATAAATTAAAAGTTTCATATACACAAATACAAATATATAAAATATATATATTTCAACTAAGAAAAAATGATTAAACTCAATCATTTAATCCGGGAGTGTTATAAAAGCTGGATCAAGTTTTTAGATATTTAAATATATGTTAAAATGCATCTAAAAGTTATGGCATAGTTAGGGATTATTTTGGTGTACAAGATCAATATATAAGGCTATGCTAAATATCAAAATATAATTAAAAACATTTACATTAAATAAAAGAATTAATTGTAGGATTTGCATTTGATAATAAACCACACTAACCAAAAAAATTGTTTAGTTTTCATAAAGTAAATTTTACTTGAAATTATTTTCAAAGAAAAAAGTCTACAAATAAATAAAGAACATATAATAAAACATATTTATCAATTGATGTTTTTAGAGAATAAAGTGGTATTTTTAAAGTATATCTATGAAAAAAATCTTTAGCACCTTACAAGCTTGAAAACAAAATTCTTTTAAAATATTACTATCCTAGAAGCACAAGGAAATTTTAGATTTTTTATTTGTAAAAGAACTAAGAAGACATAAAAGATTTGATAAATAATTCATGTAAGGCAATTTTTTTTTATTTCTACCTATTTTTTGTTAGGCTAGTGCTTTAATAGAATGAAAAATGTATTTAAATAATTGAAAAAAAAATTAAAATCTTATACAGTGTGGTATTTATTTTATTATTGGTTGGTTAATATTTTTTTTTATTTATTTGTGTTATCTACTGCTTGTGAGTTGATAATGTATTGCCTATATTTATTTTGATCTTAACAATATAATTATGTAGTAGAAAATCTATTACATTTCAATTGGTGAAAAAAATGAAAAATCTGTGACATGAAAATTAAATATTACTTGTAATACTTCACATATTTAATAAATACAAAACACATATATAAACTCTATTAAGTCTTTAACTTTGGATGTTAAAGAAAACATTGAAGGGATAAAGATAAAATACTTAAGAGACCACATTAGTTTTACACAAAAACATTATACTTATTGCAAAATATATTTAACAAAATCTAATCTCAATGCTGTTATGGTGGATGTGTAGCAATAACACACGACTTTAAATAGTTTATTTTGATTTATAAATTGCTAAATGGAACGTTATATCAAGAGAATTTAAAGAAGCTAAAGAAAAAAATTATAAGAATGCATTGGCATTGGCATTATGTGGTGAATATTGAAATAATACATAATAGACCATATTATTTTAAAATTTATGGTCAAGTGTACCACTTAATAGATACTATCGTCCAAGAAAGTCACAAAATAATTATTGTAATAAAAAATGTGTGCACGCATGTGTGTGTGTGGGTCTATATATATATATATAATAATTTATTGCATGAAATGAGAGATAAACCAAAAATGACATTTATGAAAAGTGAAAACACAAAAATATATAATGTACTAAAATCAAATGAAGTTGCTGGAATTTTCACACACCCTAGTAGCAAGCCTTTATTTAATTATAGTTTCGAATATATTTTAAAGGTGAGGCAATGCAAGAAATATCAATTATATCATTATGTTGTGATTTTATGATTTACCTAATACGTTTTTCAAATGAAAATAATAATCTAAAATATATAAAAAAAAGGTCTAAGTTTAATAATTTATTCAATTTTTGGCTTGCTTAATGATATATTTAGTATTTTTAATAATAAAGTTGTTTGTTAGATAATAGAATATCCTAGAATATTCAAGCATATTCTAGATACCTAAATCAAACCGCACAAAAAGTTTATTATTTGTGGTTTAATAAGAGATAGTGTAAAAAGTATTGACTTGAGGAAAATTATCACAATAATATGTGATATGGTCTTTTTAATTTTTTTATTCCTTCATGCTAGAAAACTTGTCAAAATTTAATGACATAGATTTCATCAAATGCATAAGACATATAAATTAAAACTACCACGATGCTATGAGTTTAATAAGAAACTATAACGGTGTGCTGTGAAACATGGCCCATGGTCATAGGAAGTGTTCGGCTTCCTCCTGTACCCATGCTGTCCAGTTTGATGTTGCAAAGTGACTCTGTTGCATATACAAATCTCTGTCTGAATGTCAAGAAGGGTGAGTCGGTCTGCCTTGTTAGTAATTGGAGGGGAAAGCTCTACATGGTGTGGTTCAATGTGGAACGGAAGTGTAAGTTCAGAATTGAGGAAATTACTGTGGAGTCTGGTGAGGTGATCACATTACTCATAGACTCGATATTTGTGTCTACTTCCGTGGTCAAGCTGGCCATGGGTAAGTAGTCTCTCGTATGATCTACATTCAGGTACTTGGACTGAAATAAATGACATGCCTTCTTCTGTTTCCTAAAGAGGCTTAGATATGTGGAAGAATTGGCTCAGATAATGGAAACAGCAGCAGCTAAGAGCATGTCTTTTGGAGAAGGAGAAGAACTCTATCACACCAGTCTAATGAGAGTATTAGCAGATAACCATATACGCGAGCTCAAAGGATTCCTTTAGCTGCTGGAGCTCATGGCAAAGCATCAGCATCAGCATTGGCGGCATTGGCACAAGAAACATAGGCCATAGCCAAATCCCCTGTTTTTAGGGTTTTTTGTTTTATTTAGGGTATTAGATGTGGTCGCGACGCCGAGCAGTCCGGATTGCGCTCTACGAATGCGAGCATCTGGCGCAGCATCTGCCCAGCACAGCTTCGGAATCGTGCCGATCCTATCTCGCGCTCCTCCAGGCGGCATTCGATCACGTTGCGGCGCGCTTGATCCCGCATTCATCGATCACGCTTACCAGTTGAGCAGGAACAAATGCCGGCGAAATTCGTGTTCTCTAATCAGATCCATGCAGGCTTCGATGTCACGGAGCGCCAATATCCTGATCGAGTCCAAAATTTCGATGGGGTTCTCATCTCGGGCTCTCTCAGCGGCGTGTACGAGCCAAAGCCATGGATCAGACGGCTTCTTCAGGTTTCCAAGCTTGCTTTCACGTCGATGAAAGAGCCAATCCTTCTTTTTCTTTCTTTCTTTGGAACAGGAAATTTTATGGCTGGACAAGAACAAGGTAAAGACCTGCGGCATCAGCTTTGGGCATCAAGCGATTGCTGCTGCTTTTGGAGGATCCGTGGCTCCGAATCCAAAGGTAGACTCTTTCTTCGTTTTTTATTCTCCTTTTTGGCTCTCGGAGGACTGAGTAAATAGACTCAGCTTGGCAGGGGTCGGAGGTGTCCGTGAAAGAAGCCAAGCTCACCGATTTGGCCAGGCAGCTATTCGAAACAAGCAAGGAATCGTTCAAGCTTCACTACCATCACAACGATGCGATCCTTTCGCTTCCTCCGGACTTCTGGGTGCTTGCTTCCAACAATATAACTCAGTACCAGGCATTGGTAAGCAAACTAAGAGTGCTTTCCTTGGTTCTAACACTCATCTGGATCGATCGAACGATCGCTCTCGTGGAACCAACAGTACAAACCTCACCACTTTCTCACTTTCTGTGGGTAAGTTCCCTCTGTCTTAGACAATGCAAGGAAAGGTTTTGATCGTTTTTCCGTGCTCTAGGCATCCAGATTACTCGCACCATCCCAAAGTCCTGGAATTCCTGCTCAAGATTGACAGGAAAAATGGGTGGGTCACGGACGAGATCGTGAGACAAGGACTCAAATCCATCGGCGACGAGACGGACTACGAGTGGATCGTAGAAAAGATCCTCCACTTCTACATGGGTGATCTATGGAATGATGCCCAATCGACGGCGGATATCCACTGCCCGTAATCCACGCCCTAAAAAGTTTTTCCAATCCTTGTAGACTTTTCCTTTTTTCTCGCCAATTTAGGGTTTTTAGATCGTCGATAGGGCAATGAGCGCGGAGGAGGCCTCGACGACGGCAGCTCCCAGCGCGGCGGCCACGGTTCACATTCGCTGCTCCAACGGCACCAAGTTCTCGGTCACGGTGGATCTCAAGAGCACAGTCCGCGGATTGAAATCCCTCCTCGTCGAGCGCTCCGAGGTCCCGGCCGATCAGCAGCGCCTAATCTACAAGGGACGCGTGCTCAAGGATGAGAATTCCCTCGACAGCTACGGTAAGCCGCAAGAAATTTTCCTCTCTGGGATTCTCTGGCTAGGGTATTTACTCCTCCCTTCTCCCCTCGCGAAATTCTTCCAGATCTACAAAACGATCACACAGTCCACCTCGTCCGCGGCGCCCCGCCTCCCGGCAGCGCCCCGGCCGCTCCATCGCCAGCGTCGCCATCCCCAGCAGCGGCTCCCCCGGCAGCAGCTCCTCCCGGCGGGATTGGGGCCAACATGCACGGTGGATTCTTCGGCGGGGCCGCGGCGCCGCTGGGCACCGCCACGACGCTGCCCGAGTTCCAGCAGGTCCAGCAGCAGCTGATGCAAAACCCGAACCTCATGCGCGAGATGATGAACATGCCCGCCATCCAGAGCCTGATGAGCAACCCGGAGCTGATGCGGACGCTCATCATGAACAACCCGCAGATGCGCGAGATCATCGACCGCAACCCCGACCTGGCGCACATCCTCAACGATCCCGCCACGCTCCGCCAGACGCTCGACGCCGCCAGGAACCCGGAGCTCATGAGGGAGATGATGAGAAACACCGACCGGGCCATGAGCAACATCGAGGCTTCGCCCGAGGGATTCAACATGCTGCGGAGGATGTATGAGACCGTCCAGGAGCCGCTGCTCAATGCCGCCACCATGGGTGGCACCGGGGCCGAGGGAGCCGACGCTCAGGCCAATCCTTTTGCCGCTTTGATGGGAAGAGCTCCAGCGGCTACCACGGCGCCAGCGGCCGGGACTGGCGATCCGAACCAAACACCAGCGGCTGGGACGGGAGCTACCGTGCTTCCCAACACCGCTCCTCTTCCAAATCCTTGGAATCCCGCGGGTACTTGGTTCCTTCTCTTTCGAGCTTTCCATTGACTTCCTTTGGTCTTGTACAGCGAGAGAGACGACCACCACCCCAGGACAACAACTCAGTACGCTTCCGCCTTTGGGATTTCTCGGAGGCATGGGTGATGGTAACGCTGGAGGCCTGGGCGCGCTGGGTGGGCTTGGAGGACTGGGAGGGATCGAGCAGATGTTGCAAAACCCGGGAATGCTACAGGCAATGCAGTCAGTTCTTTCCAACCCCCAGTACGTTCAGCAGGTCTGTGTGTTTGCGGATTGATGATTGAAATGCAGTCATGGCTTTCGTGATCCTTGCAGGTCCTTAACATGCATCCGCAGCTCCGGAACATACTGAATGCCAACCCCCAGTTCAGAGAAATGATGCAAAACCCAGAGTTTCTCCAGCAGATGACCAGTCCGGAGAGCTTACAGGTTTTTCTTTCCTTTTTCTCCTTTTCTATCGTTAACTTTCTTCTCGTTTACGCTGTGGTCACAGCAAATGCTTGCGCTCCAGCAGAGTTTGCTAGGCCACCTGGGTCGACAGCAGCCAGGGCAGTAAGTTGTCACTCTTGAAAACTCTCTATGGTTTACTTACACCGTTTTCCTTCTCTCTTAGGGACCAAGGCTTGGGGCAAGGAGGCTTGGGAGGAGCCGCTGGCAATGTCGATTTAAACTCGTTGCTAGGAATGTTTGGCGGCCTTGGAAGCAATTTTGGTGCGACTCCCGAAGGTTTGTACTTTGATTTTATTGTTTTTCCAGTGCTGTACATCGTGTTTTTCTTTTGTGTTGGCAGTGAACGCTCTACCCCCGGAGGAACTGTATGCGACGCAGCTATCGCAACTTCAAGACATGGGTTTCTATGACACGCAAGAAAACATCCGCGCCTTGTCGGCAACCAATGGCAATGTACATGCAGCTGTTGAGCGTCTGCTAGGAAATCCTTGAGACGAGATTTCAATCGAAACAAAAAAAAAATCAGAGGGGCATGATTACATGTCTTTGGTCTCATTGCTTTCTTTTCTCTTTTTTTCTATAAATTCTCTATGGCATTCCATAACCTCTATTTGAACTTTGAATGCGCCACATTTGCATTTTATTGGATTGCATGAAAGTTGGTCCCGCTTTCTCAAAAATATAAGCTAATAGTTTGTAAAATTTAGCAGAATTTAATAAATTAGGCTATATAGTCTGATATATATTCACTTTTAGGTTAGCAAGAATAGCATACCTGGGATTGGCGTCTGCAAGGAATGGAGATCTTAGATTCAGAGTGCAGAGAATACATACTCAATCCCCCGAGTTTAGCGCAGCGCGGAGGCAGCAGCGCGGCGAGGATTATGTCCTCCTCACTGCCTATAACGGCAACTGGGATCGTATCCCTCGACCACAGCAAATCTGTGTATGGACCAAAATCGCGTACAGCCACCATGGATGAAGATACCTCTCCCACCCGGCTCCTTTGACATCGTCACCTCCTCCAATGGCCTCGTCCTCGTCAGGCTCCCGTCCTGGGCCGACGATGCCTCTCCCGGGGTGGAGTTGGTGGTGGGAAATCCCGCAACCAACGAGTGGGTCGATCCCACGCCTTGCGTCTCAGGTGCATTCCGGTCGCGTCTACAGCATGACCACGGACCTAGCCACCTGAGAGTTCAAGGTTGTAGACGCCTTCAACTACGACTCAAGCTCGCGGGCTTGGACACGGGTTGCGGAGTACCCTGAAGGATTCTTGTTCGACACTGCTAGATGCATCATCGTGCCACACAAGGAGCCCCTCCTAAACGACCCGACCCTGGTTTGTGTCCCTTTCGTATGGGAGCACATATGTGGCTTGTGCCATTCGGATCAACGAGGGCAGTGCAGAGTGTGGAGAATGGAGGAGCCGATGGATATGGCGGGTAAGAGAGAGGCTTCTTGCGTTTTGGACGTTGAGAAAGCCTGGAGCAGTGGCCACTGCCATGAGGTTGCAAGTTCCTTCTTGGACCTTACGGACGTCTACTGGGACGATTTTGTGGCGTTAGAGTGCCAGGCCGAAGGCAATCTCCTGTGCCTTGCTGGACAGTGTCCCGATCGCTACGATGACGGCCACAAGCTTGGTGATTGCGGTGGCGAGCCTTTGCCACCCGCGGTGTACGACCTGGATCGCGGCGAGTGGTTTTACATCCGTGGCAAGAGGGAGACGGTGGGGCAGTACAGTGTCGGTGAGATGGTGCATTACAGGAAGGCGGTTGTTTACCGCCCCTCGCTCGTCAGGCGCTCTCGGGCTGGATCCCGAGGAGGAGAAGAGGCTGGCGCACTGGGGAGGAGCAGCACCTAGAAATTCCCAAGATCCGGCAACGGAGGATCAAAGCAACTGGCTTTTGGGAGGAGGTATACGAGGACATCTTCTTGTTGTGATTCACAAGAAAAGAGAGTTTTTATTATTATTATAAAGTCTATGACATTGTAAGATAGATTCTTTGAATGAAATATCCGTTGGATCAGTGTCATCTTGATTAGGCATTCTCCAGACGGTGTTGCGCTCCTCCACCTCCCCGTCGGCCAGCATTGCTGCAAATGAATTCAGGCGAGGCAGACACATTGCCATGGATCCTTGTGCTGTGATTTCTTCTTTCTTTCCAGGAGAGATGAGAGATATGGTGCTGCCGGCCACGAATTGGGAGCAAGAGGACAAACGGACTCTGCCGATCGCTGAAGACATTTTCGACGTTCCAATGCGCAAAGATATCGTTCAACATGTCGTCAAGTGGCAGAGAGCTAAGAGACGTAAGGTCAGCTTCTAAACCTTTCCTTCTTGTTCTTCCTGTTAGTTCTGCCTATGCGTTTTCTTCTTTCTTTCTCGTTTCTTCCTGACGATTCTTTACAGGGAACGAAAACTAGAGGCGAAGTAGCGGGCTAAGGAAGATCAACAAGCAAAAAGGCAGCTCGGCAACGAGCACCTCAAGTATTCCAGCATTTGGATGGTGTGGAGAAGATGGGGCGAGAGACCACGCTCGCTTGCAGAAATGTCAAAGGAGGTTAACGTCATTCCAGCAAAGGTGCGTATGCTGTCCCTTCCAGAGGAAACAAACTGTCTTTCGTGTAGGGATTGAACGTTTTACAGCATTTTATTGAATGACACCCCAGGAGTGTAGTTCTTTTTTTTTCTCGTTTTCATTTATTCATTTTAGGTTAGCAACTTATTTTTTTCCCAAAAAACCCTAATTTGCACCTTCAAATGATTTTAGTGATTGGATTGTAATATTTAATTATTGATTTTAGCACAGTTGAATCAATGGTGTTTGATTGAGCATGATCCTATATTATTAAGCTCTTTGTTTATGCTTCTAGCAAAGGAGATAGGCGTTTAGAAGTGTAATTATTGTGAAAAAATATATAATGGTCCACTAAAACGAATTAAGGTGCATCTTATTAAAGTTTTTGGGCATGACATTGAAACATGTAATGTTTCAAACATTCCTTTTCATGTTCAAGAATAATTTCGTTAAATGTTTATAGAGCAATTTGCAAATGCTTCTTTGGCTTTACCTTCTACAGCAAATCCACAAAATCAGCATTTTGATAAGGCATCTACTTCTGGAGCTAGTACATAGAGTGGTAGTCAATTTCAGCCTATGAGTGCTTACATAAGCCATGAAAGATCATTTGTTAGTTGAATGCAAAATGACAACATTAGAGAAATGTTTGATGAAGCAAAAAACATGAATTTAGATAATGCAATATCAAAGTTCATCTTCTTGAATACTATACTATTCAATGTTGTTAAAAGCTCATATTTTCATGCAACGATCACAACCATTTGTAGTGCCAAACTTAATGCTGCATCGAGGATTCTTAGTTACAAACATTTTACTAATCAACTCACTCATTATTATACTCTAGTCAATGAGAAGTTAACTCCCTTTCTTGATGGATGGACTCAATTTAGATGTATAACAGTGACTGATGGATGGTTTAATATAAAGAGTAGATCAATCATAAACTTCATGATTACTTCTATCTATGGCTAGGTATTTTGGTAGGATGTTAACACTAAAGAGAAGAGAAGATTGGTCTTTAGCTTTATGAGCAGTGTAGACTAATAATTTAGGATGTTAGTGTTGAAAATGTGGTTCAAGTAGTTATTGATAATCCTTTGAATTATGTATTGATGGGGGAACATATGAGAGAAGAATTCTCCTTTATCTTACACAATTGATGCATATGTCATGTTTTGAATTTGATATTGGAGGATATTAAAAGGTTTGATTGGGTGTTTAAGTTCATAAATGACTATGAAAAGATTGTGGGATTCATAAATATTTGCTTTATATTAGAAGTTTTGCTCTAGAGAACTCATGAAGCTTGTGAAGACTTGATTTGCTTATATCTTTTTTATGGTCAACCAGCTCCAAGTTAAAGATGTTTTGTTGTGCCTTTGATGATTTATAGTGAGTGTGGAATTTGAATCATATAACATAAAGGTGTGAGACACAAAATCCCTAGGCCCCAAAGTGGAGCCAGAAGGGTGCCACGTGGTAGTGGCCGAAATGAAAGCCAAACGAGCATAATACATTTGGGCCAAAAGCTCTGACTTGAAAGGTCAAGAGCGGGAGGGGAACTCCCAACGAAGTGCTCGAGGAACAAAGACAAAGTGAGCGATAAATGAGTCTCTAGAAAAGGGACACAAAAGGATCCAAGATGGAGCCCGAGATGGACCCAAGATGGACCCGAGATGGAGTTTGAGCTGACCATTGAGAAGTCCAAGATTAGAGTGAATACAAACCGACAAGTGGGGTAGCTTGGTGAAGTGTTCAAGAGCCAGCTCTAGTTCCCTCGGGAGATCGAATAGTCGATGCTCCCAATCCAAGTGTGGATAGCACTACCTACTTGGATACTTGGCGTGGCTCAACGGAACTTCGCTCTAAGCTCATGGCTAGAGCACCCAAAGGCAGAAGGCGGGGAGAGCACCCACAAGGCTTGCGTAAGGCCATGGTGTTCCGAAATGTTGCCCCAAAGTCCTAGATTGTGAAAAGGAAGAGGAACAGTCCTCTGGTGTAAAGACCAAGGATAAGGTCATGTGAGGAGGAAGTCCCAGAGGACCATAGGACTTAGTGGTTGGGCTTGTGGGCCTTGATCCAGTGGCAGTGTTGGCGAACACGGCCATGGACGGAAAGGGATTTAGTGGGGACCGGAAAAGGGATATTGGGGAAGGCTATTCCCTATGTCTGCGGGCATCCTAAGGATGTTAAGAAGTGGATTTGGGATGATCACTCATGGATGGATGGTCTAGTCTTTGAGAGACGGGACTATGATGTAGGTGGTGTTAAACCATCGGTGTGACTAAGGTGAAGGGGCATGGCCTTAGCGTAACAGGCTGATATGTCAATGGTATCTTGGGGTGTTAGTCATGGGATCAGACACGTGGAGCACTTGGACCAAGTGCAAAGGTTAAGTGGCGGGGATGCCATTCTCAGGGCTAGCAAACCTAAGTCCGAAATAGGACTTATAAAGGTTGTGAGTGAAACTCCTCCAAGTGGTTGGAGGTGTGGTTAAGTAACTAAAGTAAAATGGAAAAATTAGTCACTTACAACTTGGTATCAAAGCTGTTCCTTAGTCTGACTTTTATTGGTACTCAAGCATATCACCATTGATGTTGGCATCGGAAGGTCCTAGGAGTGGGCCTATCCTTGAGGAGTAGCATGTCAAGAGGACATGACTCTCCATTCAAGTTCATGCGTGAACTTGGGTGCGATGTGGTGAATAGAAAAGGGTCAGTAAGGGAATGATTTTGGGATCTTGGGAACAGTATAAGGGTTTCTTTAGAGAGTTGAGGATGTGGTCCAGATGAGCATTTGACTTAGCAAGTTGGCTAATGTAGTTGTGGTAAATAATTATAGTTGGGATTACGGGAAAAATAGAGACTCCAAAACAATAACGGAGTCACAAGATTATCCTCATATAGTTGAGGCTGGTGCTCATGAATTTGAGACCGGAATTAAAGACCTTAAGATGTCAAATACGGATAAGGACACGAGTCCTTGAAATGCTAGTTGGCGCTTGAAATGCTAAAACAAACCCAAAGAGTTGGGGGTATGCTTAAACGAAAAGTCGGTATTCTCATGAAATGAACAGATAATCCTAAGGGGCAAAGGTAGCCCATAGAGAATGGAAAATAATCAAGTGTTGGAGTAACACTTGCAAACATGGTCCTTATGAATAGGATACGAATACATGAAGTTGGATTCAAGCGAGCTGACACCTCAAAAATAGTACCTCACGGGTCATTGGATTAACAAAGTCCAAAAATGCTAGGTGACTCAAGTAAAGTCAAGAAATGGCCCTAAGAGATTGGTAAAAGCATTTGGACTGAGGTGTGTTGTGCCCCATGAAGGATCGGGGGGATCATAAGATCCAAGTATGAGAACAGTGGGTATCTTATGGATGGTAGAATGTGCCATACTAAAGTTGTGGGAAAGGTGTTCCCAGAAGAGAACAACTTTGACACAAAGTTATGTGTAAACTCTATAGTGCAGTGCTAATGGACAATTGGCATAAGAAAGAATTGCATTGATCTTGGCAAGGACCTAGACACAAGAAAGAAGTGTCTTAAGGTAGGCTCTTGGAGTCGATGGTGCGGAGATATCGAATATGCTAAGGCGTGATGCCTTAAGATGAAGTTGGCAGGTTCACGAGAACCCCTTCCCAAAGGAATCCTAATGGAAATGGGAATGGCATAGCCTAAGCTGGAAGGCATGCGGTTGGAGTGTGGTGACCCAGATAATGATGGAGGTGTGGAAGCACCAAACAATGAGTTGTAGAACTTGACAACTACAAAGCAACTAAGCAAAAAGTGCAAAATAATTAGTTAAATGGGTAGAAGGTAGCTACCCAAGACTTCTTAATGGCATAAAGAAGTTAGATATACCCTTACATGGGATAAATTTCTTATGTTGCGAGATAGTGAGTCAATGTCGTAAAAGGAAATGCTCATTGTCAAGGAGGCCATCATTGGGACACCCAAACACTCTAGGACACCAAAAGGTGGTGTTTAGTGTCGCGAGGGTAATAAATAAGGCCTAAGGGACTAAGTTCCTAGCGAATGATGGATAGAAGGTGTTATCCAAATGTCCAAGGTTGTGGAGACAGAAGAAGATTATCTACTCGAATTGGATAAAGCCAAAATGGAATTTTGGCAAGGCTAGTGATGGGCATATAAAAGCCCATAAGTAGTAACGTTAATCCCAGTGTGTGGGATTATAAGTTGAGCATACCCGGATTGAGGAACCACTCCCTAGGCTATCAGGTAGGTTCATCCCTAAGAATACTTGCTACGGCATAGTAAAAAGTGCAAAGTTATCCTCCTAGTCTAGAGGAGAATAACCGAAGGAAAGGTGTGAGGCTAAAAGCAAGTAGTAAGGGGATAGAACTAAACCATAAGAATTGAATTGCATAACCAAGGTTATGTCAATTGGGAGTGGAGAATCAAGTGGGTGCTCAAGCATGTTGTTACTAGCAACTGTGATGCTATGGAGAGTCTAAAGCATGGAATTGTTTATGTTAGACCATATGACAATTTAAAAGCTTGCGAAAGGAGAGGCCTTAGCAAGGGTAAATGGTTCATAGAACGCGCGAAATTAAAGTGGCGCAGCAGAAGTGTGGCCTTGAAGCTTGCCATAACGCAATGCTATCCAGGTTGGGGAAGTAGTTCCTGAGTGCTCAAAGGGATAGCTTTGAATGAAAGTCGATGGTCGAGGACTTTCACGCTTGTGCATGAAACCATATTACGTTAGTCGGATGACTTACTAAGTGAGATTGGCAAGTCAGAGGAATAAATCCCCTAGTTGAAGGTGCCAACTTCCAAAAGGGGTGGCCCATGGGGCCAAGCATAGAGGAGTCCATGCATGATCACAGACTTGTCAAGTGAGAGGACTTGGCAGTGCAAAGGAACTAGGTTCCTAAGCTGTGATTTATAGCGTGCTTTAACTATAAGTTGGTGCACTGGCGTGGGGAGTCACACGGGTTCGAGTCTCGACCCTCTAATGCTTGGGTTTGAGTCCCAACTCACTAGAGCGCGGTGATGGTTTGAAATATAAGGACACTCATTTTTCGGTAGTCATGGATTCTCAGTAAGGAGATTGGTTTGGGCACACTGCTAAGCGAGGGATGCCCCGAAGTCGTGATGCACGGTTAGATTGCTTAATGTGGCTCGGCATATCTAACTTGAACACTTTGGTGTGAGTGGCACCAAGGACGTGGTGAATGGGATGGGGATACTTAATCTTAGTTGCTATGGAGCCGTAAGGGCTGGCTTGGGTGCACCGCCAAGTGTGGGGGATGTTCCTGAGGTTATGGTGAACAACTTAAAGGTCTGGAGGACTTAGCACCTATTAGCAAACCTGTTAAGGTGCCAAAGTTAAATCACAAGGTGATCTTATGGCTAAAAATAAAGACTAAGTCCTTGTGATGTAAAAGGGATAAGGTTCCTAGTTCAAAATGTTGATTTGAACTATGGATGATGGTGTAGCTTGGTCAAGGTGACCAAGTAGGAAGAACACCTAAGGGAAATGATTTGTGACAATGCAATGGCATAGGGAATCCGAAGAAAGTAGTCTTTATAAGAGACCCCTGGGAGGGTCCCAAAGTTGGGCCAGGAATAGAGCCCACAGTAGAAAATGCTAAAGAGACGTACTAAGGATGAACACCCTTTGGACTTGGCAAAGCAAAGTCTTTGCTATGGAACCGAAAGGATGCCTCGAGAAAGGAAGTAATGATCCGATGTTGCTGAGTGCAACAATCAAAGAGAGGAGCAAAAGACTAGTGGCTAAGAAAAGAGCCATGGGAATTATGGGAAAGAATCCAAAAAAGCAAAGTTGGCCAAAAACACTAATGTGTTAAATGCTAACGAATTGTGGAAAAGGCAATGTGTTTCCAAGGATGAATTCCCAATTGCTCTGATTTGGCGAAAATACAAACTCTAAGGCAAGGAGCAATAAGGTAGCCAAATAATAGGGATATGGATAGCCCTAGCACAAATTATGATAACTGGAATTTAGTGCCCAAAGTGGCACGAAATAAAACAGAGGATGATGGTGCCCTCAAGTAGAGGACTTCCTAGGATGGGGAAGTGGAGTTGCACAATATGTGCAATACAAGGTGTCAGAGACACCTAGGAAATTGACTTTAAGAAGTCAAAAGTAAAAGTTCCAAAGTGCAAAGATTATATTGATAGAAATTGAGACTACTTGAGAAGGAGTAGCGGGATTAAGATAGAGATGATGTCTCTAATAGGTTTAGCGAGAATTAAACCAATAAAAAAAGAGAACCACCACAAGTGGTCCAATTAGTCTTTAAGTTGGAGAGAATATCCTCCTTAGAGGATGGGCAAGGCATGGTGAACTTTCAGTATCAAACCATTGACGAATATTGGCGAGGTGCCAAGAATGGAAAGGGTAATACATATTGGTATTACTTTATCAAATATTTTATTGTTAGATAAGGACATCGAACTTCGTCTATGGGTGGTGGAGTTGTGAAACACAAAATCCTTAAGCCCCAAAGTGGAGCCGGAAGGGTGCTATATGGTAGTGGCCGAAGCGAAAGCCAAACAAGTGTAACACGTTTGGGCCAAAAGCTCCAACTTGAAAGGTCAAGAGCGGGAGGGGAACTCCCAACGAAATGCTCGAGGAACAAGGACAAAATGAGCGATAAGTGAGTCTCTAGAAAAGGGACACAAAAGGACCTGAGATGGAGCCCGAGATGGACCCAAGATGGACCCGAGATGGAGTCTGAGATGGAGTTTGAGATGGAGTTTGAGATGGAGTCCGAGATGGAGTTCGAGATGGACCCGAGATGGAGTCCGAGATGAACCTGAGATGGAGTCCGAGATGGAGTTCGAGATGGAGTCCGAGATGGAGTCCAAGATGGAGTCCGAGATGGACCCGAGATGGAGTCCGAGATGGACCCAAGATGGAGTCTGAGATGGAATCCGAGATGGAACCGAGACCGAGACCAAGACTGAGACCAAGACCAAGACCGAGGCCGAGTCCGAGTCTAAAACCGGGATTGAGACTGAGTCCGAGTTCGAGTTCGAGTCCAAGTCCGAGTCCGAATACTAATATAAGCTGTTGGGTGAAAGCCTAAAGCGATCGTCCCCTAGGGGGGGGCTGCAGGGGGTTCCAAAATTATACTAGGTAGAGTGTGGAGATTAGAGCCTAGTGGAGCCAGTTTGGCTAGGAAAGGCTAGTTTGGCCCAGGAAGGCTGTACCTAGGTGTTAGGTGATGAGCTGACCATTGGGAATTCCAAGACTAGAGTGAATATGGACCGACAAGTGGGGTAGCTTGGTGAAGTGTTCAAGAGCCAACTTTAGTTCCTCTGGGAGATCGAATGGTCGATGCTCCCAGTGTAAGTGTGGATGGCACTACCTACTTGGATACCTGGTGTGGCTCAACAAAACCTCACTCTAAGCCCATGGCTAGAGCACCCAAAGGCAGAAGGCGGGGAAAATACCTACAAAGCTCACGTAAGGCCACAATGTTCCAAAATGTTGCCCCAAAGTCCTAGACTGTGAAAAGGAAGAGGAGCAGTCCTCCAGTGTAAAGACCAAGGATAGGGTCATGTGAAGAGGAAGTCCCAGAGGACCATGGGACTTAATGGTCGGGCTTGTGGGCCTTGATGTAGTGGTAGTGTTGGTGAACACGGCTATGGACAGAAAGGGACTTGATGGGGATTGGAAAAGGGATATTAGGGAAGGCTATTCCCTATGTCTACGGGCATCTTAAGGATGCTAAGGAGTGGATCTGGGATGATCACTCATGGATGGATGGTCTAGTCTTTGAGAGACAGGACTATGATGCAGGTGGTGTTAGACCATCAGTGTGACTAAGGTGAAGGGGCATGGCCTTAGCGTAACAGGCTGATATGTCAATGGTATCTTGGGATGTTAGTCATGGGATCGGACACGTGGAGCACTTGGACCAAGTGCAAAGGTTGAGTGGCGGGGATGCCATTCTCGGGGCTAGCAAACCTAAGTCCGAAATAGGATTTATGGATGTTGTGAGTGAGACTCCTCCAAGTGGTTAGAGGTGTGGTTAAGTGATTAAAGTAAAATGGAAAAATTATTCACTTACAAAAGGATGCCAAAGATGTTTGCACAATAATTTTTAATGATGAATTTTAGAAGAATGTTTCTACTTTATTGATTATAATAGCTCCTATTTTGAAGGTGTTATGTCTTGCCAATCACAAAGGTGCAACAACAAATTTAATCTATGAAGCAATATATTGTATGATTAAAGGATTAGAGCTTATAGTTCAAAATAACAAGTTTGATGTAGATAAAATTGATATAACTAAGTGTGTCTTGGTTCAAAACTAATGTAGACAAAAAGCTCAATGGTTTATGATGCATAGCTCTATTGCTATAGGGACACTTAGCTGAAAGAGAAGTTGGATAAATAATTCAATATGTTTTGACGAGGAATTAGAATAGCTATTAATCAGGATTTGCTAAAGTGCAAAGCAAAAAAGAAATTCCCAATGTTTTGATGGGAGTTCTATAGGTATGAGATACCCGAGTTGAGGAAGTTTGCACTTCATGTGTTGAGACAAGGAATGTATTCTTCTTCATATAAGCAAAATTGAAGTAATTGAAACTTGATCCAAATCAAATAATGGAATCACTTGCTTCTCGAGAACTTGAAGAAGTTATAACACTAGAGTGGTGGATCGTGTTGAAATTGAAGGAATGAAATTTTTAGAGATTAATCTTAATACAATTACAATAGAACTATAATGGATGAAGATTGTAGAGATGCAAACTAAGTTTAAATTTATTGGTATAAAAGATTTAGAGATGGAAGTTAAAGAAGATCTTCCAAATGAGAATGTAAGGATTGTTGAGGAAGATGTTGGAGATGTTGAGGAAGTTGTTAAAAATTGTTGAAGAAAATGAATAGTAATTGATTTCTAATGTTTTGGTTTTTTAAAAAAATTTATTAGTTTTCTTTTACTAAAAATGTTTTTTTAAATAAAAAAAAGAACCAGTCAGCCATTTAACACTTTCACGGCTGATTAATAACCACAATCAATTAGTCAGGCAGTTGCCATTCATAATGATCGGGATCAACCTTGCTTACAAGAGTGTGTGATGCTTGACAACAACTTATGACAAGCTTAATATCATAAAACCTTCTATACAACTAGGCATGTCTCACTCACTTTGTTGTACTTGTGGGTTATGCTGCTTCTGGCTGTGAATCCAGAATAGCAGGAGAAGGCTTGAGTGGAAGTCTTGGAGCTCATTGCCAAAGTGCTAGAAAAGTTCAAGCTAGTATGCTTTCTATAGTTTTCTCATGGTCTTCCAAGCAGGTTGAGATGATATCATGGAAATGTTGCAACTCCATCCTGTGTTCCCAATCATTCATCAAGTAGCACTCAAAGATTGCTATGTCAACCACCTCTTCATACTAGTATCCGTGCACAATACCATGATGCAATATAGTGCCAAAATGTGGGGAGAGGACGCAAATGAGTTTAATCCCAAGTGCTTTGCATAGGAGCTTGGCAGCTCACATGGCTTTCATGCCATTCTTGTATAGTGGGCAGGCTTGCATGGTCGGGCTTACTCTCAAGTCCAAGCCAAGATTATTGTGGCCTCCTTATTGCAATGATTCCATCACCTGATTATCATCACAACTCCATAGTTGCTAGGACTCTAGTTCCCAAGAATGGAGTTCCAATGGTGTTAATGTTGCTTCACTATTAAACTTGATCCCCTTCTAGACCTCAACTTAAAATTTAAATATGCCTAGACCTGGGATGTGTATTAATGTAGAAGTTCAAAATGATTAGAGTATAAAGAATATACTTAAAATATCCAGATATAAGAGAGCTAGGGTTTTTAGTTTTCTCTCACTCCTCCAAATAGGATCAAGAGATATGATGGGAAAATTGTACTTAGACTTTGGCCTCTACTTTCCAGTTCCTTGCTTAATGTTTATAATATAGTCCTTGGATAACACTCTTGACACACATAACTCTTGAACAAAGAATTCGAGCAATCTCAGTAGGAATTGCATAATATTTCTAACAATGAGAGACTAGTCTAGAGTTTCTGTCACAAAGGCATTTGCATCCATGAGCACTACATAAAACTCTACTCCACTATATAATATATGTGAATGTAAAATCATTATACTCTATGAGACAATGCTATAGTCTTCTAGTTTTGTCTTCCAGTTTGTCAAAAGATTAGAACACTCCCTCCAACACCTTCTATATAAGCTAACATGATCCAATCAGGGAGGGATTAATTGATTAAAATTATTTTAAATACCACATTTAAAGGTATGTAAGTGCATAGAATACAAAAATGTATATATTCAATTAGCCCAAAATCCCTAACTTATATACAAGAGTGAGTGGTCTGAATTTAAATCAATTTGATGGTTATTAAAATCCCATTATAATAACAATATATATTATCACTTAAACTTCACATGGTCCCCTCCTCTTAAAAGGATCAAAGGCAATTTAAGGTTTTCTTATTAATGATTAAGAGGAAGCACCGATAGATCTATAAGTGGTATAATTTATTCTTAATCCCTTTGTACAAAGTGCTTCAATTGTGCATAATTTCTAGAATATTGGCCTATTGAATATTATACCAAAGCTCACAACAATCATTCCACTAGGCAAAGATCTCTTTAGATAAACCAAATGCTGTAATATTAGGCAGATAAAGTGTGTTGTGAAGTATTAAAGTCTTTTTAGAAATTCTTCTTTTACTACAACAATGGCAGGAGGTTGGTATTGTTATACCCTTTAATAATTTCCACCCAAGCTAGTTGAGTCATTCATTTGCACTTAGACTAGAAAGGCACTAAGGAAGGAAATTCTAAATTATCAATTAAACATACTTGACATAGTGATGAGAAACTCATGTTGTTAACTTATACTTGTTAATGTTAAAAACCCCTATGATATTGAGTATATTCCCTCAGTATTCACTAAATAATAACTTACCATGTCTACCAAGACACTTGCACTATCATTCCTCATATGCAAAGTCTTATTTTAGTGAACTTGTATGTATATTTTTCAATATCTCAAGGAGGCTAATACAAAAATCTGGCTTACTACCCTTTAAGCTACTCTTCTCATATTTCACATGGATCTAGTTCTGAAGTAAAAGTGGACATGGATGTTTCTTGTGGATCATGTCAATGTCCAAATGCCCTCCATGTAGCGAACCTTGTTGTCGACCATCTTACTAAAATACAAGAGCCACTAGCTTCACCATTCTCCAAGCCACTTAGGTTTCACTCATTCCTTCAGAATGGCATAGTGAAGGTGCACAATTGCCAAAGTAAATTTCTACCACATAGCCACAATAGCTGAAATCTTCACTTGTTGTCCGTCAAAGTGATAGTGATTGCATGCCTCCCAAAATGCCAATACTCCTATCGCTCACTATACCGCCCAATGCTCATGGCCCATAACCTCCTAAATAGACATACCAACTTCAACACCTATCTTGTCCCACATGACTCACATACCCCAACTATATTGTCCTTGACATCTAATGCATCTCTATACTAGGCCTATAGTCAGACTTTGTGCCCCTTCAAACCAATGAAGCATATTGCCACTCCTAACTTTGAACTCCCTAGTTTGAATACTAATACAAGTTGTGGGTGAAAACCCAAAGCGATCGTGGGGGGCTGCAAAGGGTTCCAAAAGTATAGTAGAGAGAGTGTAAGGTTTGGACTCCAGTAGAACCAATTTAGCCAAGAAAAGGCTAGTGTGACCTAGGAAGGCTACACCCACTTGGTGGATGACGATATAACCACTAAAGAGTCCCAAGATAAAGTGAATGAAGACAGACAAATTATGTAGCTTGGTGAAGTGTTCAAGATCTGGTTTTAGCTCCCTAGGGGGATCGAATGGTCGATGCTCCCAATCCAAGTGTGGGTGGCACTATCTACTTAGTTACTTAGCATGGTTTATCAGAACCTTGCTCTATCAACATGGCTAGGACACTCAAAGGGAGAAGGTGGGGAGAGTACCACAAAGCTCTTATAGGGTTATGGTGTTCCGAAATGTCATCCCAAAGTCACAGATTATGGAAAGGAAAAGGAATAGTCCTTTTGCTTAGTGACTAAGTGTCGCGAATGTGATTTCGGGTATCGAAAGTTACCTGTCGGCTAGTCCTTACGGACACTCTTACCTTACTGGCACGATGGCAAGAGGTCGATATTGCTAGACCCTTTATCAGTCCCTTTTGTTCAAGTGTTAGTAAACTGGATTTTGCATCTGTACTTAGCCGGATGAGCATAAGGACGGAATTCCTAAGTGTCTATTTAGCCAAACATACTTGGCCTAGCTTTTAGTTCTCTTTTGCTCTGTCTTGCACTGGCTTGACAAGAACCCTCGTGTATTGAGACTAGTCCCTCAATATCGTTGGATGATAGTTTACTGTGTCTGCCAAACACCCTCGCTATCATGCCCTTTGTGCATATCTACGGAATGTAGAGATTGTTCTAAACACAATGGTGTTCGTTCCGTGTCCAAATTCGCAATCTAGGGACATTCCATATTTAGTAAGTTTCGAGCTTGTCCCAGAGACTAACTCCTGATACTAAAGGAGGCTTGGGGTGAAAGCCCAAAGCATGTGTTCCTCAAGGTGGGGGGGGGGGGGGGGGGGGGCTGTGGGGGGTTCCAAATGTATAGTAGGGATAGTGGGTAGGTCGGGCATGGCTGACCAACCTGAGGCATAATATAGCTCTTGCTTGCGTGCTTGTCCTTATTCTGCGTCTGGCTTGGGTCTAAGCCCAAGTTCCATTCCATGCTAGCTGATGGAATACCCATGTCCTTGCGTTAGGCCACCAGTATGCCGAAATAGCACCAGACTCTGTTTGGCTCCGTTTTGAGTGCTAGTCCTGGCAATGGGATGCTAGTTGCTCTAGGACTGTTCCAAGTCGCTCTGGCCTCCTGTCCCTTCGCTCCTTGGGCTGTATGCTTGGGAGTTGCTCCATGGTTTGGTTCCATCATCCTTGGCTCCATGCTTGGGAGTTTGGCACCGTTCCTTTGTTCAGTGGCCCAAGGCCTTGAACCTCGGGTTCTGCACCACTGTCCTTTGGACACGTGGTATATGACACTTGGCATGTGTCACGTGGCATAAAGAGGGTTTAGGTTCCGCTTCGTGGTTTTATCCTATGGTAAATCACTATAGGATAAAATGTAAAAACCACATGCGCTACATTTGGCATCAGAGGATACGTCTCAGCGAGTACTATACAATGAGATTGGGCAACTAGTCTCATTGCATACACAGAGATGAAAATGATGATTCAAGTGGGTACATGTTTGGTGCAAAGGCTTCACATTCGTTCCTTGAGTATGGATTTGGTTCCCTTGTTGTACCATATTCTGTGAGCTTGAGCTTGGGCTCACAAGAGGGATTGAGTTGTTCTGTTCGCACGAGTTTGAGCTTGGACTCGTGAGTGAGGCGCATTAGTAACTCGAGGATACACTTTGAGTTGGCAGGATTAATGTTAGCCTATCGGTGGTTCTATGAGTTGTTCCATGTACCAAGGGTGAAAGTAAACTTTCCCTGGGTTTGCTATGAGTGGTAAATATGCTAGTCCGTAGCTATTTAGCACAGCACTAGTGGATCCTTCCTAGGCATGATTACAAGTGGATTAACTAAGACTGTAGGGATGAGTCTATTGATTCAAATAATCATTGTCATGCTCTCTCATAAACTTTTCTTGGATTGGACTGAAGGCAGTGCGAACGCAAGCTTGAGGTTTAGTAAAAAATGAGACCGAAAAGAAAGTCGTCAAGGACGAAGGATCAAACATGTAAATCATTTTCTCTTCTTGGAGAGATGATTCGCAGCAAGGTATAACTTATTGCTCGTGGTCACATTATGCAATAAAGATTGCCTATCTTGGTGCATATGGAAAATGATGGTCTTGCAAATGGTGAGCCAAGGGATGGATAGTGGTGAAGCGCTATACCATTTTGTCTAGGTTTGCTATTGAAGACTTGGGTTGCAATGCTCAATTCTTTTCTAGGGAACTTTGCTATTGCTCCTTGAGTAACTTGGTGTTAGATTAGTGTTGAGTTTAGTCGGATAGAGAGTGGCTTGAGCTTGTCCATGTTGTGAACAAAAGTTAGTGGTGTTCAGTGTTGTAAATCTCTATTAGTGGAGTGTGGCATTTATGTTGCATTTTGTCGATCGAGTTGGCACTTGATAGTCACATAAACCTTTGAAGTAATGACATGGGTGTTGCTCGTGGTGTTGCTCAATTGATGACCAAGTCATTGTGATACTTATATCATATCCATGTGATAATGAGCGATATGTTTACGAAGTTGCTTTGTTAAACGATGATCAACCCCAAAGTGGTTAATGGTGAAGCTAGTCTACTTGCATAAAGTAGCATTGTAGTAGCTTTGACTGGATTCTCGATGATGGTTCATTATGCTAAGCTTAAGTTTGTTCCTTAAGTTTGCCCATTGAGGTGTTGGAAAAGGGTTGTAGCATTCACTTGCTATGGCTTGTCGGTTGATCTGTTAACACTTGGAGTAAATTATTCTATGGAGAAAGTGTGTAATTGAGGTATTGACATCGCTAGCACTTGTGTTAGTGGAAGTGGCATTATTGTTCAAGTGATGAGGAATTTTCCTTAACTTGATTTTCTATGTCATTTTTCTTGTTAGTGTTTTGGCTTCACATTGGATCTTGAAGGTGGTTGAAGAAGAGTGTTAGTGCATTATGAATGTCCAAAGATATGGTCTTCGTGATCAAACCTTGGATGTTCATTTTGCATTTTGCGGATGTCAGTGTTAGATGTCAGAAGTATGGGCAAAAAAAGATGTTCGAGACTTAAGCATACTATGGGTCATGAGATATTGTGTTAAAATGAACTTATGTGAAGTTGTTAGTAGGAGGAAGTTGGTTGAGTCTTGAAAGTTTACAGTCCTAGACTAAGAGTCATTCTTTCTCTAAGATGGAAATTTTCCACAAATTTTCTTAGACTTTTTCAATGGCTGATCTATTGATCACTTTGCTCAAAAACCATTATGTTTTCATAAAGCTAGTACAAACTAGTGAAGGGGTTGGAGTTGACTTCAATTGGCTTAGATTCTAGTAGATAGTTTGTATGATGCGGCCTGAAAGGGATGCTGACTTTTGGGGCTAAGGCAATTGAGTTGGATAGAGTCTGGAGTTGGTGTAGAAAGGTGGCCATTGCATTTTTCTAGAAAGGTGACCCTTGTGCCTTTCTTCTATAGTGTTCAGCTTGGTGGTAGGTTGCACCTTGCATTTCGTTAGACTCTATAAGAGTAATGAGCTCTCACTGATCTTGATTTGGTCTTGGTGGTTTTGCGCCTTGGCTAAGGATGGTGATGTTCAACTTAGTTGTTTGAGGTTGAGATGTTAGTACCTATATTATACCTTGTCAAAGTGGAAGTTGTGTACCGATAGGAGTCCATCTCGTGGTCTTCACTTTAGTTCTGACTAAGTGTTAATCACACATAGCTAGCCTCTTCAAGGCATGCTCAGAGCTAGTGGCTAAATGCATTGGTGAGCTTATTGCGGTTGAGTTAGATTCAAGTGGTCATTTAGTTTATGCTTGTCTATGAATCTTTATCTTGTCCATGAGGTATTACATTCATATTGGACAAATATATGACTTAATGGCATGAGTTTAGTGTTTGGGCCTTGTGAAAGCAAGTTGAAGAGTGATTGTTGGTTGTTTTGCGACTAGTGATTGCTTGTAGACTTCATCAAAGACTGTGACACTTGCTTCACTCGATGATGATTTAGCAGTGATGGGTTTACTTTGCCGGATGGTGTTGCGGAGGATCATGTTGTTAGACTTATATGGGTTTTCTATGTTATCATATCGATTCTACCTTTATCGATATCATTTGGTTACGTTTAGTCTGTGGTGTTGAATTTCATTGAGTCTTGGATGTGGTGAATCACTCATTGATGAAGTGTTATCTGTAGCTGAGTATTATTGAAGAATTGATCTTGGATACTAACTAAAGTATCTTCGACTTTGGTTAGCTTGGTTGCTAGTGTCGCGAATGTGACTTCGGGTATCGAAAGATACTTGTCGACCAGTCCTTACGGGCACTCTTTCCTTACTGCCATGACGGCAGGAGGTTGGTACTGCTGGTTCCCTTTATTGGCCCCTCTTGTCCAAGTGTTAGTAAACTGGACTTAGCATCTGTACTTGGCCGGATGAGCATAAGGACGAAATTCCTAAGTGTCTATTTTGCCAAGCATACTTGGCCCGGCTTTTTAGTTCTCTTTTGCTCTGTCTTGCACTGGTTTGGCAAGAACCCTCGCGTATTGAGACTAGTCCCTCAATATTGCCGGATGATAGCTTACCGTGTCTGCCAAACACCCTCGCTATCACGCCCATTGTGTTGGTCTCATTTCGGTCCCGAATACTATTTATGGAAGGTGTCTAGATTAGCTCATTTGGCATATCTACGGAATGTAGAGATCGGCCTGAACACAATGGTGTTCGTCCCGTGTCCAAATTCGCAATCTAAGGACATTCCATATTTAGTAAGTTTCGAACTTGTCCCAGAGACTAACTCCTGGTACTAAGGGAGGCTTGGGGTGAAAGCCCAAAGCGTGTGTCCCTCAAGGGGGGGGGGGGGGCTGTGGGGGGTTCCAAATGTATAGTAGGGATAGTGGTTGGAATGCATGTCTGACCACCTGAGACATTAGTTTGGCTCCCGCTGGGTTGTGTCGCTCCTTGTTCTGCGTCCGGCTTGGGTCTAAGCCCAAGCTCCACGCTGCTCTAGTCGGTGGAGTACCCTCCTCCTCACGTTAGGCCACCGGTATGCCAAAATTGTGCCAGACTCCGTCTGACACCATTTTGCGTGCAGGTGCTGGATACGAGGAGCTGGTGCTCGTGGGATTGTACCGGACCCTCGTTTAGTAGCGCAACGGGCTTGGAGTTCGGCTCCAAATTCAGGTGCGCTACATTTGGTATCAGAGGAATTGTCTCAGCGATTCCTATCCAACTTTTGTCAGATTTTCTGACTCAAGTTGCATACGCAGAGACTTTTCTAGTAGATCCGAAGTGACCTGTGTAGGATTAGTTGGATTGCACCATTCGGTAAGAACGTTGTATGCATGTTCAGTTACTGATAGAGGCATGTATGCAGCTAGCGGGATGGTGAAACGGAACCGTGCTGATGACGCTGAAACCTCTAGACGGGCAAATCGAGAGGAGGAAAGTCCTGCTAGAGATGCTGCGGTAGAGGCAGAGGCTGAGTCGGAAGAGGAAGAGCCAAATGCTGCGGCGTTGCAGCGTACGGCTCAGGAAGTCGAGATCGAGAATTTGCGAAAGGAGATTCGCAAATTGAAGAAGGAGAACAAGAAGAGGAAGAAAGAAGCTGAGGCAGCTAAACCAGCTAAGCCTAAGCAACCAGACTCCTCTTCAAGTTCTGAGGACGAAGAAGTTCTGCAACCGCCCCCGATTGCACGAGTTTCAAAGTTCAAGCCTCCGAAACCACCCAACTTCAGAGGCATGCGGGACTATCAGGTTTTGGAAGACTGGGTCTACGATATGGAGAACTACTTCATAGCAACAGACGTAGATGATCGTACGAAAGTTGCGTGCGCGCAATCCTTTCTCACCGATCATGCCAAAACTTGGTGGCGCCAAGTGTGTGCTGAAAAAGGGCAGACTAGAAGTTGGACCAAGATGCGGTCTCGTATCCGTAAGGAATACTTGCCAGATGATCTTGGTCTGAGACTTCGCGCGGAGCTGCGGCGGTTAAAGCAGCGAGGTGATCTCATGCATTACGTTAATGCGTTTGCTCAGAAGCGCATTATGATTGCAAATATGAGTGACGAAGATGCTCGGAGTTATTTTCTGGAGGGTTTAAATTCACTTTCTCGCAATGAGATTTTGAAGTTTAAGCCGAAGACGTATCTGGAGTGTAAGGAGGCAGCGCAGCAAGTTGCCTTTAGTCACTCACTCATGGAACAATATCAGCAACCGTATGCTGGTAACTCGGACAAGAATAGGAATTCTGGGAATAAACAAGGTGATCGGAAACAGAGGGTGGAAAGTAGGTTCCGCCCTGGAGGCTCACAAGCAACGGTTAACAAAGGTGGTGGTGGTTGGAGACCACCAGCAGCTTCTTCTGGTCCTAGGCCCTCTGTTCCTCCTCCTGGTGGGTACAAGCAGCAGCAACCTGCAAAACTTGCTCCTAGCGGAACGGGTAGTGTGGGTCATTGCTTCCATTGTGGAGAGTCGAGACATAGGTCCTCGGATTGTCCCAACAAGCATAAGACAAGGTCTCGAGTTAATGTCATGAGGGAAGACGGTGGTGATGAAGCTGAAGGGGTTGACGAGTTGGTCAATGCAGACTATGAGGAGCAAGAGGTGAGTAACTTTCGTTGCTTTCCTCAAGCTTTTCTTACAGTCAATGCAAATACTGATCCGTTGATGTATCTGGTAGGCTTTGTCCGTGGACACCGAATCCGAGTGATGATTGACATGGGAGCTACGCACAGCGTGATATCCGAAGACTTAGTTAAGTTGTTAGGATTGAATGCTGAGCAAATGTCGCCTATGCACTTCCGGTTTGCGGAAGGTGGGCAAGTAGCCAGAAAGTTTGTGAGTGATGTTCCAATAAAGATATCCAAGTGGAAAGAAAGAGTGGACTTGGTAGTGTTGAAGATACCAGATTTTCAGATGGTGTTTGGTATGGATTTCTTCAACAAGTATATAAAAGGGATTTATGGTGCTGGACAAAGTCGTATCACGTTGAAGTCCGAAGGACGACCCGATGTGTCCTTCCAGTTGCAAAAGTGTTCCTCAAAGGATTGGGATGGAAAGTTCCTGACTGCGAGGGCCGCTCAAAAAGCAACTAAGAGGGGATGTCGGACCTTTTGGGTTCAAGTGATGGAAGCTGAGAGGGTGGGTGACTCTGTTCGAATTGGCGACGGGGTGGATCCTGTACCAAAGAAGATATTGGAGTTGTTGGCGCGGAATCAGGATATCTTCCCGAAGGATTTGCCACCAGGGCTACCCCCTAGCCGTGAGGTTGATCATCGGATTGAGGTTATTCCGGGTTCTAAACCACCTACGAAAGCTCCGTATCGGTTGAACATCAAGGAGATGGCTGAACTCAATAAGCAACTCACGGAGCTACTTGACAAAGGTCATATCTGACCCAGCAAGTCACCTTATGGAGCACCAATCCTTTTTGTTATGAAAAAGGATGGAACCATGAGGATGTGTATTGACTATCAGGCACTCAATAAGATCACGATCAAGAACAGTTATCCTTTGCCTCGCATTGATGACTTGTTTGACCAACTCTTAAAGGCTAAGTATTTTACGCGACTTGATTTGCGGTCCGGGTATCATCAGATACGGGTGGCGGATCAGGATGTGGAGAAGACAGCCTTTAAGACTCGGTACGGATCTTACGAGTTCCTTGTCATGCCATTCGGGTTATGCAATGCTCCAGCAACGTTCAGCACTATGATGGATAGAATATTCGGAGATTATTTGGACGCATTTGTTGTCCTATACATCGACGATGTTCTAGTCTTCAGCGAGACGTTGGAGGATCATTTGAAACACTTGGAGCTGGTGTTTCAGAAGTTGCGCGAACACAAACTGTATGCTAAGGAAAGTAAATGCGCTTTTGGTCAATTGCGCGTAAACTTTCTCGGACATATAGTTGGTGGTGGCGTGATTGAAGTCGATCCAAAGAAGGTGGAAGCGGTGAAGTCCTGGGAAGTCCCGACCACTGTATCAGATGTTCGTTCCTTTCTCGGTTTGGCGGGATACTATCGCAAGTTTGTCTGCAATTTTGCAAGAATTGCTCTTCCGTTGACTGAGTTGACGAAGAGTAATATTCCGTTTCATTGGACACTAGCTTGTCAGCGTGCTTTTGTACGATTGAAGGAGATCTTGACTACGGTTCCTGTTCTCAGGATCCCGGATCTTGATAAACCCTTCGAAGTGCATTGTGATGCATCTGGTTATGCTATTGGTGCCGTGTTACAGCAAGATTGTGACAAAGCCGTTGGTGTTACGCTAAGGCGACATGGTTGTCCCGTTGCGTTCTATTCCAAGAAATTGGATGAAACCCAACGAAGATGGCCAACGCATGAGAAAGAGATGTTTGCTATAGTGTCGGCCCTGGAACACTGGAGACACTACTTGGGTGGACACACCAAGGTTTATACAGATAGTAACACACTAAGCTACTTTGCTACGCAGCCTAAGCTTACGCCAAAGCAGGCTCGTTGGCAAGAGAAGCTAGCTAGATATGATATTGAAATCATATATAAACCTGGTAAGGACAATATTGTTCCGGATGCGTTAAGTCGTCAGGCTCAATTCCGGACAATGTCGGCAATAAGTTCAGACTGGTTAGAAGACGTTCGAGCTTCGTATGGAAGTGATCCATTGGCGAAGGCAATCTTATGCCGTGCGGGGTTGTTGAAGCAGAGCCCTGGTAGCGAAGCAGCAAAAGTTGCTAGTCGCACTAATGCGAAGCTTCACTTCTCAGTTCGGGATGGGCTTATATTCTATAAGCAAGAAAGATTGTATCTTCCCTCTAAGGATCTGCAGCAGTTATTTTTGCGGGAACATCATGATGTTCCAGCAGTGGGACATGGTGGACAGCGAAAGACGCTAGCTTCATTGAAAAAGGGATTTTTCTGGTCTGGTATGGAAGGTGATGTAGCGGACTATGTCCGTTCCTGCCCTATATGCCAGCAATGTAAGCGCAAAGCTGAGAAGCAGGCTGGAAAGTTGCAGTGCATTCCAGCACCGGCATGGCCATTTCAAAGTGTGACACTTGATTTCGTCACTTGCTTGCCGAAGTCTAAGGGTTATGATACTTTGATGGTGGTTGTGAATCGGTTGTCGAAGATTGCACACTTCATTCCAACTGTGGGAACAGTAAATGCGAAACAAGCAGCAAAGCTCTTTTTCCATGAAGTAGTGCGAGTTCGTGGTCTTCCTGAAGAAATGATCTCAGATAGAGATTCAAGGTTTACGGGGAAGTTTTGGGGAACCCTATTTCAGTTGTTTGGTACCAAGTTGAAGTTTAGTACGGCTTATCATCCTCAAACTGATGGGCAGACCGAACGCGTGAATGCTCAAGTTGAGGATTATCTGCGGTACTATGTCGCAGCGGACCAACGCGACTGGGTTGAGCATTTGGATACAGCAGAAATATGTTATAACAACACATTTCACAGCGCTATCGGCTGCTCTCCATGGGAGATGCTGCAAGGAAATGCTCGTGGGGTTCCTCAACAGATTGTTGTACCGAAACCAATGTCCGAAGTGTTGGTTCCAGCCGTTGAGACTTATGCGGAGCAGCTACGCCAAGGTTGGTCTAGAGCTACTGAGGCGATGGGCAAAGCTCAGGATAGGTATCGACGTGATAAGGATCAGCATCGTCGGGATGTATCTTATCAAGTGGGAGATCAGGTGTGGCTATCTTCCCGAAACTTGAACATTAAGGGTTCTTTGTCTCGGAAGCTCTTGCCGAGATATGTTGGGCCCTATCGGGTGTTAAAACGTCTTGGTGATGTATCCTATCGGTTGGATCTGCCTGCGGAGATGTCCAATGTTCATAATGTATTTCATGCCAATTTATTGGCACCTTACACTATGGATGTTGCACGTCAACGGGAGATTCGTCCACCACCAGACGTTGTGGATGGTGAACCTGAGTATGAAGTCAAAGCTATTTTGGATTCGCGCTAGCTTAAACGTGCCAAACGTCGGGAGTATCTAGTTAAGTGGAAAGGTTACCCAACTTGTGAATCAACTTGGGAGCCCCTTAGTAATCTTACCCATGCCCGTGAGCTTGTCACGGAATATGAGAATAGCCATAAAGACTAGTTTTGTAAAAACCTTGTAATAAATCTTGCAAATTAATAAAGTAATATATTTCTATAAATCAAAGTGTCATTCCTCTCATTCGTTCGTACTTGGGTCAGTTTTGGCAGACTGACTTCGGCACTTCGGTGCATGGGTCCAATCCATAACCATGGGGATAACTATTATAGACTGATCACAAGTCCCCGCCTCTCTCTCGATGACTCATTTTCGAAAAGGGGCGTGGTCGTGTAAACAACTTAATCTGCCAGTTTATAGTAGTTATCTAAATCTTCCCAACGGGGTAGATTTCTTGCTCAGGGGAAGTTGGGCCCCTGGCCCTCTCCCTATGTCCCTGCGGGCAGGGATGTATCATTCCTTTGTAAGCCGAGTGGTACTCGGAGCAGCAAGGGTGGCTAACTTTGCTAGTCATTTCCTTGTCGGTGACGGCCGGAGGGTGTTTGAGTCTTAACATCTTTGGACGTAGAGGAGAGGTCGTTCCATACCTCATTTAAGTCGGTGCGTTTCCCACATAGTGTGCTTTCCGTTAACTTTCGGAGTTGTTTCCTTGACGGTTTGCTAGACTCGGGTATGCATCGACGAGGACGTCGATCTTCCCCAAGGGGGGGAGAGTGTCGCGAATGTGACTTCGGGTATCGAAAGATACTTGTCGACCAGTCCTTACGGGCACTCTTTCCTTACTGCCATGACGGCAGGAGGTCGGTACTGCTGGTTCCCTTTATTGGCCCCTCTTGTCCAAGTGTTAGTAAACTGGACTTAGCATCTGTACTTGGCCGGATGAGCATAAGGACGGAATTCCTAAGTGTCTATTTTGCCAAGCATACTTGGCCCGGCTTTTTAGTTCTCTTTTGCTCTGTCTTGCACTGGTTTGGCAAGAACCCTCGCGTATTGAGACTAGTCCCTCAATATCGCCGGATGATAGCTTACCGTGTCTGCCAAACACCCTCGCTATCACGCCCATTGTGTTGGTCTCATTTCGGTCCCGAATACTATTTATGGAAGGTGTTTAGATTAGCTCATTTGGCATATCTACGGAATGTAGAGATCGGCCTGAACACAATGGTGTTCGTCCCGTGTCCAAATTCGCAATCTAAGGACATTCCATATTTAGTAAGTTTCGAACTTGTCCCAGAGACTAACTCCTGGTACTAAGGGAGGCTTGGGGTGAAAGCCCAAAGCGTGTGTCCCTCAAGGGGGGGGGGGGGCTGTGGGGGGTTCCAAATGTATAGTAGGGATAGTGGTTGGAATGCATGTCCGACCACCTGAGACATTAGTTTGGCTCCCGCTGGGCTGTGTCGCTCCTTGTTCTGCGTCCGGCTTGGGTCTAAGCCCAAGCTCCACGCTGCTCTAGTCGGTGGAGTACCCTCCTCCTCACGTTAGGCCACCGGTATACCAAAATTGTGCCAGACTCCGTCTGACACCATTTTGCGTGCAGGTGCTGGATACGAGGAGCTGGTGCTCGTGGGATTGTACCGGACCCTCGTTTAGTAGTGCAACGGGCTTGGAGTTCGGCTCCAAATTCAGGTGCGCTACAGCTAGAGAGCTTTGGGTGGTGATTCACTCTTATTTTCTTCTAGCTTTGTTATGGTGATAATGGCATTGAAGTGATGCCTTGTCATTAACATTATTAATGTTGAGATTCAAGTGAAATGAAATGTCTCTCCTTAAGATTGATATTGAGTTTTATTGGTCTCGATAGAGATAGTGTTGATGATTTGGTTGTAGCTTTGTGTTATTAGCATTCGCGCATTTGCTAGTTAGCAACTATGTTGACGTTCAAATGAACTGAGTGGCAAGTTTGAGTTAGTTGTGTTTTAGACGAGATTATTTAGTAGGGGTTGAGCTTTGGCTTTTCCTTGAAAAGTGATTTAGTCGTGGGTTATACTAACTCTACAAGCGGAAGAGTTAGTGATCAATTTGGAAAGTTTGAATCTTTATTGGGTTTGAGTTGGAATATATCGATCATTAATGATTCTTCTTGTGCTTGTTATGAAGTGAGTTACGTCTTGCTATAGATGGATTCATGGAGGATCGTTTAGTGATCACTTGTTGAGCATAGCTCCATTATGCTTAGCTTTTGATTGATGCAGCTGTGCTCTTCATTAGCTTTGCATTATGAAGTTTAGCTTTTGGATGTATTAAGGAGGATATTGTGGGTTATACCATGATTTCTTCTTTAGCATTGAAGTTAGTCTATACAAGACTCATGATTGTTGTTAAGTAAGACTTAGGTATAGGCTTCTTCGAACTTTTGGTTCCTTGAGTTTTTGTGCTTGTGGTCCATTTGTTAGAAGTTGTTGGGGAAGGCATTTTGGCTTGTTAGCTTCGATGTTGAAGTTAATATTTGCATTTTGGCAATCATTGTTGATGATTGACTATCATCTAAGATAGTTGATTATCCTTATCAAAGGTTTTGCTTGATTGTTGTTGATATAGAATGATTTGCTATTCTTCGAAATGTTAAATTCTTTCTTCAATGATGATTATGCATCTCTTTATTGATGGGATGATTGATAATCTTTCATAATGGTTAGTTGTTCTCTTTGATAGCTTTTGGCTTTTCGCAATACCACATATTTCTTTGTGGTTTGCTCTGAATTGGTCTCTTGGGTTTGAGACATCGATAGGATGTTGCCGATGCTTGCTTGAGCAACTTTAGTTCCTTGGCATTGTTGACCGGGATCTGTTCAGATTGGCTTCTATGATAGTTGGCATGAATGGGTGTTTATTGGTCTTACCGCATTCATTCTATTCTGTTGATTATTGCTTGAGTTCGTTCTGATAGGTTGGATGATATTTCCTTTGGGTGATACATTCGCGAGCATTGTGTTTGTCAGTCAATGATACTTTGTGTTTTTGAGTTCTCTTTAGTAAGTTGTTTGGCATACTGTCTACCATCTTCAGTAGTTAAGTCTCATCATTGAGTTTCCTTGATGATATACTTACTATTGAATTTTGTTGGATGGTGATTTCTGTGTTTACCAATTATGATGATCTTGGTGGCTCTTGTCTACTATAATACTAGTTTATCAGATGATAACTTATTTGGAATACTTTTGTGTTCTAATCTACAATATGTTCACTAATAATTAAGTCTCTACGATATCATTGTTTATGACTTTGATATTGTCCATCTATTGATCTTTGACGTTTGGGCCAATATAGGCAAATTGGCTTTAACACTTCATGTGCATGGTGAAATCTCTAGTCATGGGGTAGCTACTGTAGACTGGTCACATAACCCGCCTCTTTGTCGATGTTCCTTATTCCGTTACAAGGGCGTGACCGTGTAAACAACTCTAACTACCTGTTTACAGTAGTCTATTACCGACGGGTTTGATTTCTTTGCTCAGGAGGGCTGAGGCCTTTTTCTTCTCTCTCTATGTACCTGTAGGCAGGAGCATATCACACTTTTGTAAGCTGGGTGACTCCCAGAGCAACAAGGGTGGTTGACTCCGTTGGTCATTTCCTTGTCGGTGATGGCCGGAAGGTGTCTGAGCTGGTAGCGCATCCGCGTTAGACAACCTCCTAACTCATTTAAGTTGGTGCATTTCTCACATAGTGTGAATATCGTGAACTTTTTCTGGAGTTGTTTCCTTGGCGGTATTCTAGACTCGAGTATGCATCGACGAGGACGTCGATCTTCCCTAGGGGGGGAGAGTGTCGCGAATGTGACTTCGGGTATCGAAAGTTACCTGTCGGCTAATCCTTACGGACACTCTTACCTTACTGCCACGATGGCAGGAGGTCAGTATTGCTAGACCCTTTATCAGTCCCTCTTGTTCAAGTGTTCGTAAACTGGACTTTGCATCTGTACTTGGCCGGATGAACATAAAGACGGAATTCCTAAGTGTCTATTTAACCAAACATACTTGGCCCGGCTTTTTAGTTCTCTTTTGCTCTGTCTTGCACTGGCTTGACAAGAACCCTCGCGTATTGAGACTAGTCCCTCAATATCGCTGAATGATAGCTTACCGTGTCGGCCAAACACCCTTGCTATCATGCCCTTTGTGTTGGTCTCATTTCGGTCTCAAATGCTATTTATGGAAAGTGTCCAGATTTGCTCATTTGGCATATTTACGGAATGTAGAGATCGTCCTGAACACAATGGTGTTCGTCCCGTGTCCAAATTCACAATCTAGGGACATTCCATATTTAATAAGTTTTGAACTTGTCCCAAAGACTAACTCCTGATACTAAGGGAGGCTTGGGGTGAAAGCCCAAAGCGTGTGTTTCTCAAGGGGGGGGGGGGGGGGGCGGCTGTGGGGGGTTCCAAATGTATAGTAAGGATAGTGGGTAGGTCGGGTATGGCCGACCAACTTGAGGCATAGTCTAGCTCCTGCTTGCGTGCCTGTCTTTATTTTGCGTCTGGCTTGGGTTTAAGCCTAAGTTCCATTCCATGCTAGCTAGTGGAGTACCCATGTCCTTGCGTTAGGCCACCGGTATGCCGAAATAGCACCAGACTCCGTTTGGCTCCGTTTTGCGTGTTGGTCTTGGCAATGGGATGCTGGTTTCTCTAGGACTATTCCAAGTCTCTCCGGGCTCCTGTCCCTTCACTCCTTGGGCTGTATGCTTAGGAGTTGCTCCATGGTCCGGTTCCATCATCCTTGGCTCCATGCTTGGGAGTTTGGCACCGTTCATTTGTTTAGTGGCTTAAGGCCTTGAACCTCGGGTTCCGCACCACTGTCCTTTGGACACATGGCATATGACACATGGCAGAAAGAGGGTTTAGGTTCCGCTTTGTAGTGTTATTCTATGGTAAATCACCATAGGATAAAGGGTAAAAACCACGTGCGCTACACTAAGGGCATGGTCACGTGGTGAGGAAGTCTTAGAGGTCAATGAGACTTCGTGTTCAGGCCTTCAGGCCCTGACTCAATGGCAAGCATTGCTATGGACAGAGTAGGGCTTAGTGAGGACTGAAGAAGGGATATTAGGGAAGGGCGTTCCCCATATTTCTAGGCATCCTAAGGGTGCTAAGGTGTGGTCAAGGGATAAGGGATGACCACTTATGGATAGATGGCTTAATATTTGGGAGATGAGACTATGATATATATGGTTTTGGACTATTGATGTGACAAAAGTGAATAGACATGGCCTTAGCATAATGGGTTGACATGTTAATAGTACCTTTGGGTGTCTTTGTGAGATTGGACATGTGGAGCACTTGGAATAAATGCAAAGGCTGAGTGGCACAAATGCTATTCACGGAGTTAGCACATCCCTAAGTTAGAAATACGACTTATAAAGGTCGTGAGTGAAACTCTTCCAAGTGGTCAAAGGTGTTGTTAAGTGACTAAAGTAGAATGAAAAATTTAGTCACTTATAACTTGGTATTAGAGTTATTTCTTAGTCTAACTCTTATCACCACTTGTATTAACATCAGGAAGTCTTAGAAGTGGGCCTATCTTCAAGGAGTAGCATATTGAGAAGGCATGACTCTCCACTTTAATGACAATCCATGTATTTCATCCTTTATATAAAGAATCTCCAACTAAGTATTTGTCATTTAATACTATTTGCGTTTCAAGTCCGGCCATTTCTGAAGCTCAAGGAGGTCACCTTGCATACATGTAGTCAACACTAATTCATCCAAAGGAGGCAACCTTGCTCTTTGCACAATTATAAATAGATAAGAAACATATTACGAGTTGGAAAAACATAGAACATATAGTGCTTAGTACCTTTGTATGAGTTAAAGTTGATCTCATCATTCTAAATATGCACTTCATCTTTGGAATCGCTTTTAGAAACAACTCAAAACTACAATTAGAATATGTTATTTAATCCACAATCGAGCTTTTAACCTCCTCACCAAGCTCCTTATCCTAGGCCTACAAAATCAATGTGAAAACAATCACAAAGATAGATGAAGCAAAGTTGCTTATCAAAACATATTTCTCATTGTATTCCAAGGTAAAACCTTCGAAGTCAGTGGCCAAGTCATTCTCTTGAAGGCGCATCACAGCTTGCATACCCTTTGCATCTCTTTTACTTTGAAACACTTTGGATAAATGAGTGTAATCTTGCTGTGAGGTATTAGAACATGTCAACAAGTGTCAAGTGATACAATCTTATATATGTAGATCTTGAGGAGTAAAGGGACTTCTTACGATTGCACAATAGTAACCTTGTTATACAAAAGATTAGCAATATTTCTTTTTTCATAAGACCTCCATAAAAATTTGTTCTCTACCCAAGCAACTCTCAATAGATCCCTTAGTCTATCATATGTTAACAAAAGGCTCTACTACATTGAACGTCCCCATGTGATATGCTAAATGTGGTGGATAGAAAGGGGCTCATAAGGGAACGACTTTGGGACCTTAAGAACATTAAAAAGTTTTTCTTAGAGAGTTGAGGATGTAATTCATATAAACATTTGACTTTAAAAATATGGTTGTGATAAACAACTACAATTAGGATTATAGAAATGATAGAAACTCCTAGATGATAAAAAAGTTATAAGATTACCCTTATATAGTTGAGGATGGTGCTCAGGAATTAAAGACTAGAGTTAGACCGTAGGAGGTCAAATATAGACAAGGATATATATCCTTGAAAGGGTATCTAAAGCTACCTCTAAGAAATATTGGAACAATGCAAGGAGTTAGGGGTGTACTTAGAGGATAAGATGATATTCTCATCATATAGAAATATAGTTGCAAGGGGCAAAAATAACTTATATGGTACAAAGAATAATTAAGTGTCGAAGTAACACTTGCAAAGATGGTCTTTATGAGTAGGACATGAATACAAAAAGTTGTATTCTAGTAAGATGGCACTTTAAAAATAGTCATGAGGCTAGAACCTTACGAGTCGTCAGATTAATAAAGTCCAAAATCTAAATGACTCAATGGAGTTAAGGAATGGTTTCAAAGGATTAGTAGAAATATGTTTGGATTGAGATGTGTTGTACCTTACAAAGGATTAAGAGGATTATAAGATCCAAATATAAAAACAATGGGTATCTTATTCATGGCAGAATATGCCCTACTATAGTTGTGGAAAAGGTGTTCATAGAAGAAAGCAACTTTGGTGAAAAGTTATATGTGAACATTGTGGTGTAATGCTAATTGATAGTTGGCATAAAAAATGATTACTATGATCTTGGCAAGACTTAGACACGAGTAGGAAGTGTTGTGAGGGTAAATATATAGAGCCAATAGTGTGAAGATGCCAAATGTTTCAAGAGATATGTTTGGTTCATAAAAACCCTTTGCTAAAGGAATCCCATGGGAACAGGATTGGCATAACTTAAGTTGGAAAGATTGCAATTCAAGTGCGTTGACCCAAATAATAATGGAGGTGTGGAAATATCAATAATGAGTTATAGGACTTGATGACTATGAGTCAACTAAGCAAAAGGCATGGTATCATTAATTACATTGGTGAAAGTTGACTTCCCAAGACTTTTTGTTTTGATAAGAAGGAAGTTTAATATATCCCATAAAGGATAAATTGCTTATATTGTAATATACTAAGTCAATGTCATAAAAATAAATGCTCATTGTTAAAGAAGTCCATTATTAAGACCCCTAATCACTCTAAAACACCCAAGAAGTGGTGTTTGGGATCATAAAGGCATTAAATAAAGCACCAGTGACTAAGTTTTTAAAGAAAAATGCATAAAAGGTGCTATCTAATATCCAAGGGTGCAAAAGCTAAAAATAGAGTAAGTCTAACTATCCAAAGTAGATAAAAACAAAAAGATATTGGTACAGTTAACAATGGGTATATAAGGACCCATGAATAGTGATGTTAATTTTGATGTATAGAATTACAAAATAAATATATATAAATTGAGGAACCACTCCCTAAGCCATTGAATAAGTTCATCCCTAAAAATATTTACTAAGGCATGATAGAAAGTGTAAAGTTACCCTTCTAGTCTGAATGAGAATACCGAAAGGAACGTGTAAAAATAAAAAATAAAAATAAAAGGATAAAACTGAATCATAAGAATCAAAGAGTATAAAGCTCTATTTCGTTAAAGTGGGATTTATTCAGTAAAATGGGACTAGGTACAAATTTTCAAGTATTTGAAAATGACGTGAAATTATATGTTTTTTGTCCAGGGGCTAGACATATCTGGGGCATGGTGACTAGCGCGGTGACTTTGTGTCTAGACTGAGTCCATCTGGTTGTATAATAAATCTCATTGTCAAGGTGAACAAGCTGAATCTGAAGCTAAAGAAGAGCGATGGCATGCGCACACACACAATATGGCCCCCTTGGTATACATGGAAGGGAGAACTCGTTGGGTGTCTCGAGTTCCATCTTCCAAAAGGCGGGTTTTATGTGGTTGCTGCTCACTACATGTCTCGACAAACCTCTTGAAGATTGCCTCTCCATATACAACATGACCCCTGGTTTTGTGAGTACCGTCGTTCCCATGGACTGCCTGTTGAACCCTTTGTTCCTCGAACTCAGTTTTGATTCTGTAGAATGTGGTTCGAGGGAATCCATAAATGATTCTCCATGCCTTCATGCAGACCAAACCCCTCTGGAAGACCATGCCCCCCACCTGATGTTCTGAAGCATCAACAGATGACCGTAATGCCTCATACACAAAATTGCGAGCTGCCTTCCAGGACAATGTCTTGTATCTTGCTCTCTCCTCTTCAATAGCATCCCAATCAGCATGTTGACAGCACCTCCTCTTGCAACAAGCAACTGTCGAGACCATTCGAACCTCCATCGCCATTTTCTGCCTTTTCGGTTCGTTGCTCAGATCCCTTTGGCTGTGCTTTAGGAAGGTGTACTTTCTTTTCCCATGAAGAGATGTTCTGTCATCAGTTGTAGTGGTGTTTGATTGTGAATCCTTCACATTCTCAAACACTAAGTGCCTCAATTTCCACCGCACAATGTTTCCAATAGTCAGACTGTTTTCTTCTATGTCAACAACTTCTAAAATCGCAACTCCAATATCATCCCAGCCTAATTCTTGATTAGCAACCGCATCTCTTGGATCGACAACTGTGGCTAAGCCCTCAGCTACCACCTCCCCCTCGGGTTTGTTTAGAAACACCTTTGCCTGAATCCATGTAGCACGGTTCTTAAGATCCACGGAGGGAACATGCGTCGCACTTGCGGAGGCCATTCTGAAAGTGCAGAAAAGAAGTTAAGACCATACAAAAAATGATTAGAGAATGGCCTAAATCATAACATACCAAACAACCTCAATAGCATGAGGCCACATGCCATTATTCAAACATGCTATTGACACCCACGTGAAATTTCGCATTCACAAAATGGGCATTAGCCCTCATGCCATTAGTGGTACCACTAATGGCATGAGGCCTCATACCATTAGTGGTACCGTAGCGCCGCTCGCACCACCGCAACTGCTCGTAGCGCCGCTCGCACAAACTGCCACTTGCATAAACTGCCGCTCGCAATGGCGCTCGCAATGCCGCAACCGCTCGTAGACGCATAAACCATAGCTCACAACGCTGCTTAAACAAGCAGCGCTCACTGCGCTCAGCGGAACCAAGAACACGGCGCACAAAAATGATAGACTTAGGAATGAGTTCGAGAATTCAAAAATAACACACGCTTGAATGTCACATCAAATCCTCTGACAAACCAGATCTTATGATTCCTTTGACAAATTTCAAACTGAGTAGCTTCTAGACTTTGCTGTCGGACGTTGAACTTTGTCACATCATGTCCTTGCCTCGATTTAGCTGTGCCATGTCAGTGATTCGAACTTTGCCATGCCATGTCAGCGATCCGCGCCAAGATTATTCGCCGTGTAAAGGAATAATTATGCTGTGTGTGTACGTCCATTTATGGCAATATAAGGCCACACGCCATTCAAAGAATAATGCTCGACATAAGGCCACACGCCATTCAAAGAATAATGCTAGTCGAGCATTTTTTGGTGCATTTTTGGTTTTAAAATTGCATGAACCCACACGCTATAAAGTTTACCTGTACCAAAAATAAATACAGCTTTATTTACTTGGGAATTTAAGTGGTTGAGGCATTTTTAAACTTACAAACACATGCCCTACTTACATTCCTTTGGTTGCTTAAAATTCAAAAATATTATAAACCTTTCTTTTTGCATTTTCAATGTTTTCAATTATGGTTTTTTATTTTCGCAGGACCAGCCTAGTAATCTATTTGCATCCCGTCATGTTTATAGCTAGCTTTCGTTTGTCCACATCGCGCTCGTGTGCATCGGCGTCCACTTCAAGACACACCCAGTTTGTAACTTCGCCGCCAACTCCGCCGCCCACTCCGCCACCCACACGCAGCCCACTTGGCGTCCCAGGAGATTTCAGCGCCACTCTCCAACTGTAAGTGGCAGAGTAGCCTTGCTGCTACGATCCGCTGCACACACAGTGCACATTCGCCAGCGAGTCTGGCCTCGATTGTCACGCCTCCATTCGGCTTCAAATGGTAAGTCTTTTAGGCCAAGTAGAAAATGGCATGAGGCCACATGCCATTCAGTAGCAACATTGGCATGCACCGATTGGGCTCTCGAGTGCAGTCTGGTTACAGATGGCGTGTAGCCTCACGCCATCTTAGGATGCAACCTCAAGACATCTGATGCAGTGGTGAATGGCATGTGGCTTCACGTTATTTCCAGCTGCTAGCTTTTCATCTGTCAACTCTAATTGTTGTGCATTTCTGAACAGGCGAGGAATTGCGTTCTTCTTCCAGCCACTGTCAATGTGGATGCAGAGAAGGGGGAGGAGCTCACCAGTTGGACTTTCGGGATGGAAGGCAAGGATCTGAGGCTGTACAACACAAATGGTGGGAGAAAAGAATGCATGGGGATCCTCATCCAAGTGACAGACACTCCATGCAGTTCCATGCAAGAATATGGACTAGCACTTGTGGTAGAGACAGCGTCCGTCTTCAAGATCCACCTTGCACATCCTAGCGGCTTCCCGAAGGGGGGCAGCGGCTATGAGGAATTCCTAGAGGGAGATAGGGAGAGGTTGTCTAGGAGGCCCACAATTTCAAAGACGCTGCGGGTCTATGAAGATCCCATGGAATCCACGGACCTCACCTACGGCGATGTTCAAAAACTATATTCCAACATTGAGCCGTTGAGAGTGACTCCAGTTCGCGAAGTGAAGGGGAAGGGGGTCGATCTGGAAACTACCCCGAAGCAGAAAAGGGTGGTCAAGCTCAAGCCGATGTTTGACTCTCCTGCTCCAAGCCGACGTCCGACTCTACTTGCCTGCAAGAGTCATCAGAGCTGGTGGAGGCTACTATCCATATCAACGCCAAGCAAGCTGACCACGCTCCACTTGATGCTGCCCATACCACTGAGTCAATCTTGTCCACGTATCCAACTGACAGTGACCAGGCGCCATTGGACCCGCATGAGGCCGCCCCAGCTGCCGAGCCGGTCGTATCCTCATTTCCAACGGACTCAACGTGTGCCCAATCGTTTGACTACGCGCCATTAGAACCTCCCTACACCACCCCTGCTGCCTGTTCGGTCATGTCCACTTTGCCAACGAAGGCACCAGCTGAAATGGCGTGTGATCACACGCCATCGGAACCACCCCATGCCACTGTTGAGCCAGTTGTACCAGAGTCTACAGCTAAAATGGCATGTGCCCACACGCCATCGAATGCGATTGACCCCACATTGCAGAGGAGAGTATTTCCGCCCTTCACGTTTCCTCGACCAAAACCCTCTCAACGACCATCGGGAGCACCATTCGCTAATATTGTAGATGGTAAAATTGACTTGTACCATTTTTTATGCTGACGCATTTCATTTCAGAGTCATGGCGAAGGTACTGTATCATTTTTGATCTGAACGGTGTCCTTTTCTCCCATGAGCGTGGCTCGTCCTCGAATGTCACTGCACCCTCCAAAGCCTGCGGTCGCAAATTGGTCAAAAGAGACAAATTCACATTAATCACACGGGAGAAACTGCGGGATCTAATAATGACCATGCGACACTTAAAATAGAGGGTCGGGTTCAATTTGCAATTGGGAGTTTGGACATCCATGATGCGCCACAATGCATTAATGTTGCTACAGATGATGCACAATCAGACGCGAGTAATATTACCATTTGACTTTCTCCTAACGCAGGAGGATTGCTTGACTATGGTCCATGTGAGGGGTAGCAAGCCCATCTTCGTCAAGCCAGAGGCTGTAGTGATGAACCGGACTGCTAGGTCAAGTGAAATCTTCATCATCGATGACTCGCCGATTAAAACTGCAACAAACACGCACACATATGCAGTGCACCCCATCTCTTGCAGTATGGAAACTAGGGAGAAGAAACCATATGTTCTGGGAGACCTTGCAAAACGGCTTGGAGCGATGGTGATAGAGAACCGGCCAGTCCAGGAGGTGGCTGCAGAAATCAACCAAATGGCAGATGGAACGGTATATCAGAAGCCATTTGATCGGACAGACACCAGTCATCATTTATGGCATGTATATTGTCTAGCCAAGCACTATCCGCATCTCCATAATCTGCTCAACCAGATGGGTTCTTCGACCACTGAACATGAGCGTGGACGTATTAGAGAAGAGATGGCATTACTATTGGGTTTAAATCCTGATAGTGTGGAGAGTGATGAAATTCCAAGATTATTGTATAGGCGTTGGAGGCAAAAAATAACAATCTGAGATGGCATGTATTTATTTAAAAATGTAACTTATTATGGCATGGGGTTCCATGCCATTGTATTAATATTAAAAGACAATTCTTTGAGAGGATTTGCATTATACTAGAAGTGTTACAGCATGTTATTGGAAGCCTACGAAGTTGTTTTATTAATAAGGGGAAAGTAAAGATTGAATGGGGACTTGGGCTCCACCTAGACTCGGAGCAACTGAGCCAATATTAAAATGATGGAAAGAAATTGGACAACGATGACAAGGAGAAGAGAGAGGTGAAGCAGTGGCAGGGGGAGGAGAAGTGATTGAGTAGACATTTGCTTGTTTAAAATAAAATGGCATGTGCCTCAATGCAGTTGAATTTTGTTATATTTATATACTATATAAAGGTTTGGAAACCTTATTTTACAAGTGGGATAATGACAATTCCCACTTTAACGAAATAGAGCTTTATAACTAAAGATGGCTATACAAATTAGGAATGAAAAATCAAGTGGATGATCAAAAGTGTTACTATTAGAAATTGTGGTCCTATGGTAAGTCTAAAGTATGGAATTGCTGATATTAAACCATATGGCAATTAAGAAACTGAAAGGGAAAACCTTAGCAAACTAAGGGACAAAGTCCCTTTAATGTTCCTAAAGACAATTTTGGGTAGGTTAGTACTTAGAAAGATAAATGTAAATGGTTCATAGAAATGCACAAAATCAAAGTGATGCAGTAGAAGCATGGTCTTGAAGCTTGCCATGAGGCGAGACTATTAAATTGGGGAAATAGTTCTTGAGTGTTCAAAAAGATAACTTTGAACAAAAGTTAATGTTTGAAGACTTTTATGTTTATGCAAAGAACCACATTACGCTGCTTTGATGACTTGCCAAAAAAAAATTAGCCACTTGGAGGAACAAATACCTAGTTGAAGTGTTAACTTCAAAAGGGGTCATTTATGGGGCCAAATATGGAGGAGTCCATGCATGATCACAAACTAATCAATTAACTTGTCGAGTGAGAAGACTTGGAAGCTCGAAGAAACTAAGTGTGCATTAAATATAAGTTGGTGCATCAGCGTGGAGAGTTATGTTAGGCATTTTGGGTGATGCCATTTGTAAATGCTTATATGAAAGCTGGGTTTGAGTCCCAACCCTTTAGTGTTTGGGTTCAAGTCCCAACCTACTAGGGCGTGGTAATGGTTTGGAATATGAAGACACTCATTTTTTGGTGATCATGGACTCTCCGTAAGGAGGTTGTCTTGGGCACACCGCCAAGCAGAAGATGCCCTAAAGTCATGGTGCACAATTAGAGTGCTTAATGTGAAAGCTTAGCATATCTAATTTGAACACTCTAATGCAAGTGGCACTAAAGATATGGTGAATAAGATAAGGACACCCAATCTTGGTTGCTATGAACCCTTGGCTAAAAGGGATAGCTTGGGCACACTACCAAGTGTGGGGGATGCCCTCGGGGTTGTGGTAAATAACTTAGAGATCAAATAAATTCAGTGCTATTAATAAATTTATTAAATTGTCTATGTGGGATCACTAAGTGATTCCATAGCTGATATCAAGGACAAGCTCTTGGTGGGTTAAGAAATGGTGTTTTTAGTTTAAAGTAGTGATTTGAACAAATGGTATAGTATGACTTGGTCAAGGTGACCAAATAAAAAAGAACCTAAAGGAAATAAACTATAGCAAAGCAATGGCATTATGAATCTAAGAAAGTAATCTCTAAGGACTTATAAGAGGGTTACAAAGTTAGGTTATAGATAGAGCCCATAACAAAAAATGCTAAAGAGACTTATTACAGGTGAATGCCCTTTTTTACTATGAAACTAAAAGAATACCTCAAAAATGAAAATAGTGGTCCTATATTATTTGGTGCAACAATCAAACGATAAGAGCAAAGGATTAGTGGTTGGGAATAAATATTAGAAACTATTGAAATAAATCAAAATGATAAATTAGGGGAGGAACCACCATATGGTGGATGCTAATAAATTGTTGGAAAGGAAATAAATTTCCAAAGATGGAATTCCCAAATACTCTAAGTTGGTAAAAGTGAAAATTCCAAGGGAAGGAGCGGCAAGATAGCCAAATGATAAAGCCATGAATAGCTCTAGCACAAATTATGGATAAATGGAATTTAATGTTTAAAGTGGTACAAAATAAAAGAGAGGATAATAGTGCCTTTAAGTAAAAAACTTTTTAGCTACCACACCATTTTCTCTGATTTATGAAGTTGAGGCTGTTCTTCCAATCAAGCTTTAGGTCCCTTCTCTTCAATTTACCTTGCGACATGCAGCACAGTTTCAATTAGCGAGGAGCAGCTACAAGCTTGAATATGGGATCTTCTCCAACTTGATAAGTAGCAATATGCAATGGCAAACCTTTTAGCCACAAAGCGCAGGGTATAAGGGCCAACAAGACTAGTTCCGGCAAGGCAAGCCCTTTCCAGCGCCCTTCTTTATCAAGAAGCACATAGGAGGTGGTGCTTACATCCTCACAAACGAGGCAGGGCAGGAGTTGCCACACACTCACAACCACTACCACCTCAAGATCTTTCGGAAGTGAGCTTGTTTCACTTTCTTTTTCTTCCTATTTCTTTTATTTCTTTTTCTTTTCTTCCACTTTGATCTCTTCTTTGTCATGTTTAGGGTGATTCTTAGGATGGAGCAAGCACTAGCTTGGACTTTCACTTTGAGGCTGCATCAACTCCTTTCATTTGGGAGCTCATCCATCTCACAGCTTGTTACTTACGGTTCCTGAGTTTTCTTTAAATGGTTTCATCTCATCTATCATCATCATCACTCTTTATCACTCACAGTCACAATCCATTCATTTTGTTACTCACTACACCATTGTTTACCACTCACTACAGTTGCCTAGTTCACATTTCTTCACTTTTCTCACCATGTACATATAGTCTTATAGATCCCATTACATCACTCTATTTATCATTACCATATGCAGCAGATGCACCAAGCATCAACAAAACCTAACTTGTCAAACTCAAAATATGATGTGGACTATCTCAATGCAAAGATTACGAGAAACTTTAGGACATCCAGCAGCTGATTTTTAAGAGCTAGTTAAACCTGATGCACAAAGGAGACCAGGCATTACTATGGGTGGATGTTTTAACTCAGTCACCATTATTTTCCACCATTCATTTATAAGGCTGCTGTCTTCCATCATTCTCACAATTACCACCCTCGGGCAACACATTCATTTCCATCACTTCATTCTTTGGAACTTTAAGAGTAGTTGAGCTACGTCTAAAACACTTTCCAAAGGTGCAAAAGCTTTAAGTTAGAGTCCAAGTAAATGGTTCTACTACTCAGTTTTATGTTTCCATTTTGTCTTTTTGTTTTTAATTTTTTTCTTCTATTTTCTTTATTTCCTTTTCACTTTCTTTTCTCCTCTTGTTATCCTCTTATTCTAGTGTTTAATTCTTTTATTAAGTTTTCCCATGTGGTTTCCCCTTGATTCCAAAACTCTACAGGAGTAATCATCTTGTGTTGCTTGCTACAATGAATAAAGACAACTTTTGTGGATTCTGGTCTATGTGGCATGATTTCATGCAGGTTATAAGCGATTCTTACTTGTCTTAGATGGAGGAGGAGCATCTGAGGCATCCTCAAAGCCAGAAACGAGGTACATCCGTAGTTTATCTTTGTGGTTCCACTTATGTTACTAGCCTCCAGATTCACGGGTGAGGAGTTCCTAGCCGTGGTTCCTGTGCGACTTGTCTCCAAGCACCGCTACCACACAATTAGCGCTGCCACAGCGGCTGGGTGATCTATTATCCTTCAGAAAAGTGCTATGGTCCTCTTTCACCACTACAAGTTTTCCCTCTTTGTTCACAGGCAAGAAAGGAAAAACTGGTACTCGGATGAAACCATGGCAAGGAATCGCTCTGGTGCAGCCGATAATCTTCCTGGATACTCCTGTCGGGTTTTCCCAGCGCCCCCAGGTACTTGAAACTCTTTTCATAGTATTCCCAGTAACACCTTATGGTCGCGGGTATTTGTGCGAGACAGCGTCGCTGCCATGCTTCTCTTCTCGGTGCAGATAATGGTGCTGGTCAGCCCCTCTCCCGTGGTCCTTCTCGACACGAACGTTTTACGTGAGGCAATATCAGCAGTGGACGGCAACCACGACCCTGGCGTGGTCACGCTTCAGATCTTTGAGAGTCTACGGCTTTTACAGCAGCAGCGAGCTTCTCCTCTCACGGTGAAGAAGCTCTCGGCCGAGGAACCGGCACCTGACGGCTCAACCTGGACACGATCTAAGAATGCTCAGTCCCGTGGAGGCAATGATTAAAGCTTGCGAATTTCGACCAGCCGGAATCCCGAACTTTATGGCATGCCAGGGACGAGAGCGGTGGTCACAGAGCTCCTGTCGGAGCTGGAAGAGCAAAGGCCAAACGTTCTCGACTCTTTTATGGTGTAGAAAATCAAACGCTGTGTCGAGACAGTGTAAATTCATTCTTGTTTTCGATTACTTTACGTGAAAAACGAAAGTATAGTCCGGTTTTCTATACCGGTCACTTTTCTTGTTAAGGTCTCCTATTGCGCTGATCGAACTCCGGATCTCTCGCTTACAAAGCGGAGCGAGCGTCAACGCTAGAATTTAGGGCTGACGTGGACAACGCCTAGAATTTAGAGACCGAAACATAATTAGGGCTGGCGTGGATTGTGAATGACCGCCAAGATTGTAGGTAGGACGGTGAGGCCTGTTGTATTGGTAACAATGATCGCGGAGGTTCTAGGGTATGAGCTACTGGCACGCATCTTGCTGTCACTGGGCTGGAACTCGTTGATGCAAGCGCGCCGCGTCTGCAAGGAATGGAGATCCATGATCAGATCTCCCGAGTTTAGGACAGCGTGGAGGCAGCAGCAACGCGACGACGACGAGGAGTATGTCCTCCTCACCGCCTACAACGGCAACTGGGATCGTCTCCCCCGACCACAGCAAATCTGTGTATGGAGTCCCAAGTCGCGCACCGTCTCTGCACTCCCGCCATGGATGAAAGATACTCTCCCACCCGGCTCCTTCGACATCGTCGCCTCCTCAATGGCCTCGTCCTCGCAGGCTGCCCTGCTGGGCCGACGATGCCTCTCCCGGGGTGGAGTTGGTGGTGGGAAATCCCGCAACCAACGAGTGGGTCAGGATCCCACGCCTTGCGCCTCAGGTGCACTCCGGTCGCGTCTACAGCATGACCGCGGACCCAGCTACCGGAGAGTTCAAGGTTGTAGACGCCTTCAACTACCATTTTTACGACTCAAGCTCGCGGGCTTGGACACGGGTTGCGGACTACCCTGAAGGATTCTTGTTCGACACTGCTAGATGCATCATCGTGCCACACAAGGAGCCCCTCCTAAACGACCCGACCCTGGTTTGTGTCCCTTTCGTATGGGAGCACAAGGGCGAGCGCTATGTGGCTGGTGCCTTTCGGATCAAGGAGGGTGATCCTCAGTGCAGAGTGTGGAGCATGGAGGAGCCGATGGATATGGCGGGTAAGAGAGAGGCTTCTTGCGTTTTGGACGTTGAGAAAGCTTGGAGCAGTGGCCACTGCCGTGAGGTTGCAAGTTCCTTCTTGGACATTACGGATGTCTACTGGGACGATTTTTTGACGTTGGAGTGCCAGGCCGAAGGCAATCTCCTGTGCCTTGCCGGACAGTGCCGCGATCGCTACGATGACGGCCACAAGCTTGGTGATTGCGGTGGCGAGCCTTTGCCACCCGCGGTGTACGACCTGGATCGCGGCGAGTGGTTTCACATCCGTGGCAAGAGCGAGGCGGTGGGGCAGTACAGTGTCGGTGAGATGGTGCATTACAGGAGGGCGGTTGTTTACCGCCCCTCGCTCGTCAGGCCGTCCGGTGGAGGCGCTCTCGGGCTGGATCCCGAGGAGGAGGAGAGGCTGGCGGGGCACAAGCGCACTGGGGAGGAGCAGCACCTAGAAATTCCCAAGCTCCGGCAACGGAGGATCAAAGCAATTGGCTTTTGGGACGAGGTATACGAGGACATCTTCTTCTTGTGATTCACAAGAGGTGTTTGTCCTGAGCCTTGATTGTCTTCTTGGAAAGACATACGTAAAACGGGACACACGCATTCACTGGAACAAAAACATCCAAGACAAAATCATACTAAAACTTTAACCTAGCAAAGATAGTACTTTTTCTTTAGTCGGTGCTGTGTTGCAACTGTAGTTTGAAGTTCAAACTTCAACACGTCAAGTCTCGCGAGGTTTGGATCACTTTGGAAAGAAAACGTTTTGGCAATGGAAATGTGGCTTGTGCTACTTGCTGTTCTTGCCTCATCCTTTGGTCCCAATGCTGTAGACCACTTGGAGGCCCAAGGTTCTGGAAAAGGTCATGTCCGCCCATTCGTTTGCTCCGTGTGGAGATTGATTCGCGGCGGGCTCTCACGCGGGAGAACTATGCTGCCTCTCACGGGAGTGACTTGCTCGGTACGATGCTCGACAGCAACTGACTCGTGGGTGATGGTGCTCCTGGCCGTGAATCCAGAATGGCAAGAGAAGGCCCGAGTGGAAGTTTTGGAACTTGTTGCGAGAGAGGGGCCCTTGGACAACGCAAAAACGCTAGACAAGCTCAAGCTGGTACGTAGTTTCTACGAAAGACAATACCACTCTTGGAACAGGAAAAGCTACTGTTGAATGCTTGTTGTATACAGTCTTATATACTAGTTCACCTTGACGCCTTGATTCCTGCTCCAACACTCCCCCTCGATCTGATCCATCCTAGAGATCAGATCGTATCACTTACTCCCCCTGGGTTGGTACAGTCCTAGCTTCTGGTGAACTGCTGTGTCTGCCTTCGTAAGTAGCTGGCACTCTAAGCATGGAGCACTAGAACCAGTAGTGGCTCATCTTGGAGTTCCAGCAGCTCCTTCTCATCGATCCCGAGTTCCACACTCACGCTCGTGATTGCACAGCATGGACTGGTATACGATCATGTTATCAGTGACTCCTCAG